>NC_061098.1:62165536-62213036 GCF_015104395.2 Macrobrachium nipponense | reverse complement strand
CCCAAACTGGCTGTTAACTTTAGTAGTATTCCTTTTATTCACGATAAGCCTTTTTACGTTCAGCTAAATGACCTTATTCAACGGCACTCTCCGGCGGTTGGCAGAAGAGCCAAGAACCCCTTATAATCACTGGTTATTCTTCGAGATCCAAAGACAAGCCAAGGTCCCTGATGACTTCCAATGTCGTTCATTTATATACTTGCCCCAAATGTAAGGTGGGGAAGTATGTGGGGGCTTCTCGTCACCTACTGAAAGAGCGAATTGATTGTCATCAGAGAGTTAATGATAGAACAAGTACCAGGTTAACTAATTCAGAATTTTCTAACGTATGGAATCACGCCAAAAAATGTAAATGATATCGAATATAAACAATCTAAAATCCTCTCCACAGCCACCTCATACATCAATTACCAATAGCTGAATCATTATACAATAAGAAGCTTATTCCCTCTTTTAACAACCAAACCACCTCTACAACACTACCTGTCCTGAGTTTGCAACTGTCTTTGTTTTTGTTTGATGTCATTCAGTCCTTGGTTCTCCCCCTGAAAGGTGCTAGCGGTCTGTTTCTTAAATTCTGGTTTTAAATATTTATTGTTAAAATTTTCTAATTTGTACACTTCTTCATTCTGAGTCCTTGTAACAATCTTATATATTATAATTATGTTTTTCTGCCTTGAAAATGAGGGTGTGTACTCGAAACGTCAGCTTGTATAGTAAACGGACAAATAGTTTATGACGTCTCCTTCAATTCCTTGTTTAATGTATGTGTATATATATATAGATATATAATATATATATATATATATATATATATATATATATATATATACATATATATATTACACACACACACACACACATATATGTATAGTATATATATATATATATATATATAGATATCTTATATATATATATATATATATATATATATATATATATATATGGCCGGGGCTTAGTTTTTTTTGCAATTTTTATTCTGTCAATTTTCCAGTAGTTAATTTTCATGTTAAAAAATATTTATATCATGAGATATTAAATTTAGTCGTGCACTAAATAAAAAAATTTAAAATCACTTAAATTTTCTTTGGCTTATTGTTTTATTCGACTGGGGCATATTGTTATAATGATAATTATGGTGTCAAATATCTAAAAATATTATTTTTTTGTGAGACTTCATAAAAAATCCATGGCTCCCCAATGAAAGCATATCGTCCATCCACTGACTACCGCTGAAAGTTCTGCTTGACTGGTGAAATGGCAATTACAAATAGCTGTCGTTAGAGTATGAAATGTATGCTTCATTAGGAAGCCAAAAAAAACAAAAAAAAAATATATATATATATGTATATATAAATATAAAATATTTATAAATTATATATCAGTGAAATACTTTGTTAAAACAGAATTCCTTCTAATAGAAGGAGCGCATAAAAACCAAAAATGTAGAAAGTTAATGCTATTTTTCATAGTACATCTGTCTCTCTTCAGGCAGGCAAATGAATGAGAAGAGTTACAGGTCAGCGATATTTATACAAAGTGGAAGAAGATTTTATCTGTAATATCTGAGTTCTAAGCTCCTTTTGAGAGGTTCATCATGTTTCTTTGTTTAATCAAAGCTGAGTCTACCGTCTAGCTTTTGAACCAACAATTGCTGCAATAAATTATATGTGACAAATTCCAGTTTAGTCTGTGATTATGGTTATTTATGTGGTTAAAAATAGCTGAACTCTGTTGGCCACACCCAACTGAATGTTTATGTTGTATTAATATCTAGGGGAGTGATTTACCCGTAAAACCGATGTAGGACTGTTAAGTGGCGATGCAAGGGATTTTGTATACTCTTGCGTCTTTGGGGACTGGCTTTTATTGGACATTAATCAGGGATTTGGCTAAGGTATTTGGGTAAGTAAAAGTAAAAGGGCTAGAGTTTCTAAGAGTCTGTGTCAACATAACGTCTTAATCCTGTCCAGGTGTGGGATTTTTATTTTATTACTGGTGTCTCTCTAGTCTTGTTTTGAGGGGGACGGTAGAAGAATTACGTTAGTTTTATTGATCACTTCCTCAGTTACATTGTCAGGGTACTTAAAAGGTGACCATTGCTTACGGATTAATTCAATTTCCTTTTCCAGGAAATCCAGAGAGCAAATTCATAAGCAGCTGTCATCTTCAAAGTACCCTGACCATATAATTGAGAAAGCAGTTCATAAAGCTAACTGAATCTTCTACTGTCCCCCTCAAAACATGACCAGAGAGATGCCCAACAATAAAATAAAAATCTCACAACTGGACAGGATTAAGACGTTGACACAGACGTTTAGAAACTCTAACCCATTTGCTTTTATCTACCCATTTACCATATCCAAATCCCTGATTAACGTCCAACAAAAGTCAGTCCCCAAAGCCACAGGAGGATACATAATCCTTTGCCTCGACTGTGAACAATCCTACATCGGTTTTACGGGTAAATCACTCCCCCAGAGTTTAATACAGCATACACATTCAGTTAGGTATGGCCAATAGAGCTCAGCTATTTTTAACTATATAAATAACTATAATCACATAATAAACTGGAATTTGTCACATGTAATTTATAGCCACTACTGTCGGTCCAAAAGCCAGATGGTGGAATCAGCTTTGATTAAACAAAGAAACATGATGAACCTCTCAAAAGGAGCTGAGCTTGGGACTCGGATATTATAGATAAAATCTTCCACCAACTAACGATTAAGATGATGAAAGAGAAATTGCCAACTGGAGTGACGTAACAACTGACCTCTGGCTCTATTGGTATAAATATCACTTTCCTGTAACTCTTCTCATTCATTACCTGCCTGAAAAGAGAGACAGTTGTTCTCTGACTACATCTTGTCATTTGTATGGGCTCCTTCTATTAATATGTATATATATATATATATATATATATATATATATATATATATATGTATATATATACATATATATCAAGTATAAAAAGTTTTAGCAGAAGAATTTATTTACATATATATATATATATATATATATATATATATATATATATATATATATATATATATATAAATATATATCAAGTATAAAAAAGTTTTAGCAGAAGAATTTATTACATATATATATATATATATATATAGATATATTATATATATATATATATATTATATATATATATATATATATATATATATATATATATATATATATCAAGTATAGTTTTAGCAGAAGAATTTAGTTTACATAGTATATATATATATATATATATATATATATATATATATATATTATATATATATATATATATATATATATAATATATATATTTATATTTATATAATAATATATATATATAAAATATATTGTGGATTATCAGGAAAGTGCCTTCATCTTTACCTGATCTTTTCCTTCTGAGTGTTTTATAATTGCTAAATCCATCCTGACTATCCTCCCCACATTGTTGTGGCATACCTGGAGTACTTCTTATTTGCCTTATAAAGTGTGTCGGCCCCACTTTATTGACCAGTTGCTTCGGGCGCTTTTTTCAGTGACATGGTCACGTTTATTTATACTTTCAACAGAACTATTGTTACTGATGGTATATTTGTTTATTGTTCCGTTGAATTTTACCAGTGTTACCGTTCAGTGTATCTATTTGTTAGTTTGGCTACTTATTTTGTGTTGTTAATATCAATTCTTTCAGGAGACATTGAGCTGAACCCTGGGCCTGTTACTCATTATTGTAAGAAAAATTGCTCAATACTTTACTCAAACATTTAAGGTTTAAGGTCAATAATTTTTATCTACTGAGTTGTGCCCATTACTACGATTTGATGTTTTTATTTGAGACCCTTGTATGTAATAACAAGTCAAAGCTCGAGTTTTTAATTGCAGTGTTTGATGGCCCTGATTTTATTTATCGTCGCAACATCCCACAGAAGTAAGGTATAATTGTATACACTAGGTCCGGACGACCTACTTATTGTCAGAAAAATTCGGAGTGTAGTTATCATGAATTTTTTTTTCGTAATTTATGCAATGTCTACAACGTGCATGTATTTGCTACTCACCGCAATCCAGATATAGACGATTCTATATATAACTGTCTCTTGGAAAAGATTAGTATGGCTCAGACTCAGGATTCGAAAGTCTCATTCGTTATTTGTGGAGAGTGCAATGCAAAGCCAGCAAGTAGCTAAATTCAAATTCCACAGATCAATATGGACGCTCTGCTCTTGAGTTCTTGTCAAGGCCAAGATCTGTGAATATATAGGCATTTCTGATCATTGCGTCATTGAGATGATAAAATTCGTCAATCAGTATATTCCTAACGTCACCATTTGGAAAAAAGGTCTGGCTGAAATCTAGAGCCAATTGGGATAGCATTATTAAAGCTTGTCAGGCACTTCATATTTCAGATGCTATATCAGATCCTGATCCCAAGAAGTTGAATGAAATGATGATGGTTATCTTATTAAGGTATGTCCCTAGAAAGGTCATCAAATTCAAGACACATGACCAGCCATGGTTTGTTGATATATGTCGATGGGCCTATCATGACAAACAGATCAAATTCAGTACATGGAGACCAAATCGTTCAAGTGAAAATTACGCCATTTTTGTTGAGCCTTGTTGCGCTGCGAATAGAACTTACCACACAACCAAGAGAAATTACAATAATTCCTTGAAGAGGAAACTTGAAGGAATTACTCAGTCTCATCTGTGGTGGACCAATCATTGATCTTTGGGTCAGGCTCACCTTCCACTCCCCAACTACTAACAGATGATGGTAGACTGGTTACTGGTCCCAGGGAAAAGGCTGAACTGCTTCGTCAAGGTTTTGAAGCTAAGCAATCAGCTGAGGATGTCCCTCTCCCTGATACTTGTCATCCTGAACCTGTATTCTTACAAATGTGCATTTCACTCTAGGGATGTTAAGAATATTCTGGATAATACTGATTACTTTGGTGGAGAAGATTTTGATGGTTTCTTCGCTTTGTTATTTAAAAAGAGTTTCTTGTGTGTTGTCTCCCAAGTTTAGTGGAGTCTATAGATTTTTATGTCCACAGTGTCTTTGCAGATGAGTGGAAGTTTTGTAATACAGTGCCTGTTCCAAAGAGTGATATATCTGCAGACTGCAGTAACTGCAGTCCAACTTTCATTCTCCCTGTGCTCTCCCAAGTTGTTGAAAAATTTATTTTTAACCCACTATATAAGTATGTGGCATCTAATGGATTGTTAACTGATGGTCAATATACATATAGAAAGCAGTTAGGTATGCATACAATGCTCTTTGAGACTTGATATGCCATTTGCAAGGAAACCTTGATAAGGGTTTTTAATGCAGAGTAATTCAAATAGGTTTAAGTGCTGCTTTCGATTTAGTAAATCACAAGGCGTTTATTTGTTATAAACTTCAGGATCTTGGAGTGGGTGAATATATTTTAGGAACGTCACGATTTCATCACAGGTAGGCAGCAGCGAGTTGCTGTTGATGGGATCTTTAGTAGTGAACCAAGACCTTTTGCGTTCCGAGTTCCACAGGGTAGTGTTCATGGTTCACTATTATTTTGGTGGAAAACAAGATTGTTCAGTGCGCCGATGACGCAACATTTGTGGGTGTAGTAAAGTCTCGACTTATGAGAAACGAAGCTGTCCTCAGCCTCAATCAGGACATGGACCGGATCAGGGAATGGTGTTATCTCCAGTAAAACGAAAACTATTAATTAGCAGACCTCGTACGAATTTCCCGCTCCATCCTCCCCTTCAGGTGGATGGGATTTTGCTAAATGAGTCTGAAGCTTTAATTAATCTAAGCATAACTCTTGACTTATATCTTACTTTTGATACCATCTAATGAAAGTTTCAGCAAATGCCGCACGAAAGTTAGGTATATTTCGTAAGGTCTCACATATTTATAATAGTGATAAAATCAATGCAGGTTTTAGGCCATTTGTGCTTCTTTTACTGGAATACTGTTCTCCGATGTGTATGCCTGCTTCTGCCTAAGATGTATCTCTTTTAGATGAGTGGTTCGTGGTGGTACGTTTCTGCTTCCTTATATTAGCAGTTATGACTTGGACCATGACGGATGGTCTCTTGATCTTCACTTTTTCACAAGTTGTATTTCAGCTGAGATCTTTTACATTCACAATTGATCCCTGATCCTCTTTTCGTGCCGAGATCAACCGGATTCGCTGAACAGCAGCACCAATATGCAGTCAATGTGCATCGCTGGCGAACTTCTCAGTTCCCGATGTCCTTTATTCCTCACACCGTTGGACTGTGGATCATCCTCCCTTCAGAGGATGTCGTGCAATTACGTGCAATCACAACTTCAAAAGTTCAAGCGAAGATGCATTGCATTACTAACTAACACTATCATTCTTGCATTATGATATATTTTTATTTATTTATTAATTTATTTTTTAAATTTTTAATAAGTGAGATTTCCACTTTGCGTATTTCACTTTACCTTCTCTTACTTCCAGATGAGCACCGTATTCTCTTTGGAAGTTTGAATTTCCAGCCAATGGTCTTTGTGGGCTAGTTCCATATGAATAGGGTTCATCATCTGAATAGTAATAATAATAAAAACAATAATAATATATGTAGTGTATATATATAGTATATATACATATATGTTATATGCCATAATTACGTCACTATTTTACATATATGCATAAATATAATAACCGCAATGCCCTCATTTAAATTCTGGATTTTATTCACCCTTTGCGAACACACTCGTCACGAACTAAGCCCCTTCATACCCAAGTAGACAACCAAACGACAATTCTGACGCCCGTACCAGGATTCAAACCCGCATCCATCCGGAGTATCAGAACGAGGTCGCGTTACCGACCTGGCCATGAAGAAATCGAGAAATGAAGCAGATACCGGGGTTTTTACGCCCCCCTTCATATCTTCTGGGATGAAGTTGTCAGCCCCACACATATTCCAATCTGTATGCGACCCACCACACTCGGCTACTTCCCAAGTATCTATTAGCTACACTGTTTGGATTTTTCAACCTAAGTGACTATGCGCTTCTCTCTCTCTCTGTCTCTCTGTCTCTCTCTCCTTTGTACACTCTGTCATAATGCTTACACACATAGAGGAGCCGTGAGTATACGCCTATGTGTGTGGTTATATGTGTGTGAGAGAGAGAGAGAGAGAGAGAGAGAGAGAGAGAGAGAGAGAGAGTGCTGGGAGAAAATGTGTGGAGAAAGAGAGAAAAAAAACTGAAGAGGCAAGTGTGCCTGGGAAAGAGTTGGAAAGGAAAAATGAATATCTGTATGCGTGTGTGTGTTTGTATGAGAGAGAGAGAGAGAGAGAGAGAGAGAGAGAGAGAGAGAACGCACCCAGCACCGTGGCCCGGTGAGGGTCGTAGCTCAAAACATTTTACTACTAAAGTTTGTATCTTGCTGAGCTGCAAGAGTTAGACGATATGCAAATGGCGGCGGGAGGCTAAAATACAATCAATAAAGTTTTCAATTTCTTGGATAATTTGCGCCTATAAATATTGATTGCTTGGCTTTAGTGGCGTTGCAGCTTAGTCTTCCCAACCCTCTCCTCGGTTTTACTCTCTCTCTCTCTCTCTCTCTCTCTCTCTCTCTCTCCTACACGCACATACACAGGCATATATAGTATATATATATATATATATATATATATATATATATATATATACTCATTCTTCATTCTCTCTCTCTCTCTCTCTCTCTCTCTCTCTCTCTCTATCTCTCTCTCTCTCTCTGTATGTAGGCCTACGCTTCCTAGGCCTCAATACAGGTTTGCTTGTATTCATCATTCATTTTGAATTTTCTTTACGATTGTAAGTGTGCAAGAGAGTGGGAAAACAGGCGATAGCGAAATTTCCAAAGCGCCTACTGAAAAAATAATAATTAAGTATAGTTCAATTAAGTATATCTTAGTTATACCAGACCACTGAGTTGATGAACAGCTCTCCTAGGGCTGGCCAAAAGGATTAGATATTTTCACGTGCTTAGGAACCAACTGGCTACTTAGCAACGGGACCTACAGCTTATTGTGGGATCCGAACCACATTATATCTAGAAATGCATTTCTATCACCATAAGTAAATTCCTCTAGATTCCGCGTTGGCGAATCGGTAGTCGAGCCAGTTACAGACTCGTTCACGAGGATTTAAAAATAATTAAATAGATATATATATATATATATAAATATAGTATACATACACACACACACACACACATATATATATATATATATATATATATATATATATATATATATATATATATATATATACATAAAGCCAAAACCCCCCCGCCGACGAAGGACAGTGAAACGAGAGTACCGCAAGGCTTTCGACTCATGTCCTTTACTTGCACACTGACATATGAGGGTAAGTTTACAAAGAAATGTTGTGTGTGGTCAGTAACCGCCCTGTATAATCTCTTAATTGTCTTATCCCTGCTTCTGAGCGGTTGGACTTGAACCTTTTGTAAACATCTTAAATTACACCCCCTGTTTTAGGGGAAAAGTTACTAATTCTCCAGGTGAGTTGGATTCTAGTTACATGTTTTCCTTTATAATCCTTATCTGTCATTTAAACATATTTCTTTGTAATTATCTTCATATAATTATCAATTCATCACGTTCCAAATTTTCGTGATTCAGTTATACATACACACACACACTTATATATATCATATATATATATATATATTATATATATATATATATATATATATATATATATATGTGTTGTGTTTGTGTGTGTGGGTATGGTGTGGTAGTATATATATATCCTTAAATCCACGGTAGCAAGGTAAGGGAAACAGGGATTTGGAACAAGTACTTCGTAGTATATTCTACATTTTCAATGTAGAATATACTACGAAAGTATTTGTTTCCAAGTCCCTGTTTCACTTATTTTTCTAATCGTGGATTTTAGGATATTCTCAATACTTTTTTCCTTCGAGCCACATAAGGATATATATATATATTTATATATATATATATATAATATATATATATATATATATATATATATATATATATATATATATATATATATATAAAGCGAATAACCACAAGAAAATGAGAGTCGAAATCCACGCGCTTTCGTCTTTTACTAAGACATGTCTTAGTAAAGACGAAAGCGCGTGGATTTTCTGGACAATCATTTTCCTGTGGTTATTCGCTCGATTTAATGAAGTCACGTGCAATCTACTGTTGATTTTTTAAGTATAATAAATATATATATATATATATAAATCATATATTAGAATATCATATATATATAATATATGTATATATATAATATATAATAGATATATACCTATATATATTATATCTTATACCCCAATAGTCTTACTTCCTAAATAATCATTATAGAAACGACTAATCAATCAATAAGCTAAATGTCACGACATTTGGCCTTTTTTCCCAACTTACAAAATCAATGTTTGGAATTCACGACACAAAAATCATGTCTATCAATATACTCACAAAAATCATTCCTTTTCGATTCATTACTACCGAGTTGATATGACTGGCAAAATCGGCTTAGCCAGTATTTTTTCCAAAAGCCATTTATAATCGGTTTGGACGGTATTTTATAGATGAAATTTATAGGGAAGTATATAGTTATTCCACAGGAGGGTAATATAGGATAGCAACCATCAATGTTTATGAAGATATAGCTAACCAAATGGTTTGTGATATAGCAACGAATTTATCAGAATTTTATGAAGTTATTTACAGAAAGGTAGCAGTCACTGACTTCTGAATTCACTTCTTCTGCAGTGAGGCAATGAATTCTGACTGCGAATTCGTTGACTCACTGACTGTCACTGACTTTTGAATTCATCTCTTGATTGAATTCGCTGACTCACTGTCACTGGCTTTTGTTCACATTTCTCTCTACGAAACCTGTGCTTTTCTGACTCTCACTGACTTTCTGACAGGGAATTCGCAGTTTATGACTGTCGCTGACTTTTGAATTCACGTATTCTGACGTCAGCAGTGACTCCTGACTGTAGATTTGCCGACTACTGACTGTCACTGTCTTTTGAATTCACATTTCTGACTGTGAAATCTACGCTTTTCTGACTGTCGCTGACTTCAAGGAGGGCTTCTTTGAATATCACTCAAGAAGCCTAAACCAAGACGATATGGTACCTATTTCTAAATAATACCAAACCAGATACGACCACCGAACAAGACGCCCCAGATCAAGAAACACCAGATTACACCAGGCATAACTTTGTTTGTTTGTATGGTGTTTTTACGTTGCATGGAACCAGTGGTTATTCAGCAACGGGACCAACGGCTTTACGTGACTTCCGAACCTCGTTGAGAGTGAACTTCTATCACCAGAAATACACATCTCTTACTCCTCAATAGAAAGCCCGAGAATCGAACTCGCGGCCACCGAAGTGGCACGCCAACACCATACCGACCACACCACTGAGGCGCCATAACGTCACGCAAAAGCAACAAGCCAATGACAATTCAGCAGGTAGTGACGTCATGCAACCGCCTCCTCCAACCAACCAGAATCCTGCAAGGAGAGGCGCCCTTCCCTTACGACAGTCAGAGAGACTACTGCAGCGTCCGCATAGGACCCACCTCTGATCTTGAGGCATCCGCCAACAGGGGACCAGCAGCTGAGCCAGTTAGCCAATCAGAATTCGCCGATAAGGACCCCATGCTGTGCAACAGACCATATGTACTATAGGACTCCCGTAAGAACTTAAGTCCCATAACACCTTGCAAGAAGGACAGAGAGAGAGAAGAGAGAGAGAGAGAGAGAGAGAGAGAGAGAGGAGCAGCAGACGCCCTTGAGCAAGAAGAATCCAGAATGAGTCATTTTTTGTATCTTTTGTCGATTAGGCTTAAGATCCAATTTGTACTGCATTTTGTACAATATATTCAATTTGACAAATACCACGTTTCTGACATAAATCCCCCATTTGGCGTTTCAATAGACAACTTAAGTACAGAAGAAAAGTCAGTAATAAGAAGAATAGAGAAAGGACTATACCAAATAAGCGCGGCTGAAATAGCCATTATTAATGAAGGTCTTCGTCCAGCAAATAATAATAACAATAATATATGTGTCGCATACTTGCACGAGTCATTAAAATTTTAAAATGGTGAAGAAATCCACAATGACGTCTGTTCAAATATATATACATATATACATATATAATATATATATATATATATATATATATATATATATATATATATATAGCGTACATACATATTTTTTTTATATTGATTCTAATTACGAATAACCGAGTTCGACGGTGATTTGTAAGGTCGGAATCGGTATAAACTTATATCCTCACTTGTTAGCCGAATCGATAACGTCACTGTCGTCTTGATTTCATCTCTGTCCGCTGGACGGTGGTTTGATCCCACGAGGGGACGAGATTGTTATCAACTAAAAAATTCCCCTTCGGTTTACATATATGAAAATATATCAATTCTGAGGTGGAGTGAATTAGATATTAAAGGACATTTGTAGCTCAAATAATTTATATGAATCACAGTGATGTGATAATTATTCATACATACATATATATATATCTTAACCCCCCTCCCCCTTTTATTAAAACTACACAAATTGGAAAACACCCTTACCTGTTGTCAATGTGCAATTCTGTCTGCGACCGATGTCGTTAGCTATTAAGATCTCGTAAGTATAAAAATATACTATTTATTACCCAAAGCAGTTGAATATAAAATAGAACAAAATGATTAACAAGTCATAGTGACAAACAACCCAAATCTGCCCATAAAGAAAACTAGTAAGTTAACATTTTACCCTCCTGACTAAGAATTCACTCCCAGACCCAAAATGTCAATAAGTTCATTATATTAGTCAGGTTAGAGATTCCCGTCTCTAGTACCATGGAATTACCCATCTGTAATAAATATAACAATAGATAAAAGATACACTTCACACATCACTCTTTTCAAAGTATTTAAGTAAAAAAAGGTATTTCACACTTCTCTCTCTTTTCAAAGGTAACGGTTTTCTAAGTCTTACAAAATATGTGTCATACCTTTACGATGGGGGTTTTCTCTCCCGACACTCGGCGTGTACCACCTGACCCCTTTGTGCTCACCAAAAGGAATGTGACTTTCGCAAGTGCCTTGGTCTATTAGATCTGTAACATCCGTACAAACGAATGTACATGTTTGACGACAAGACGAGTGATTTCTCGGTTAGAACGCTTATGTACCCAAATTCCTTCACTCAAGTAAGCTGCCCTACAGTTCAGCCTGTCTCCAAGCAAGACATGAATATGTGATTCATTAACATTACACACTTACTATATATATATATATATCTATATATATATATATATATATATATATATATATATATATATATACTGTTATATATTACTACATGTTTGTGATGTCTTCACTAATGATGATGATGATAATGATGATTATATGATAATAATAATAATGATAACATTATTGTTATTATTTTCATTATTATTATGAACAACTGCTGCATTAGAGACTTAAAAAACAAGCCATTATACCATTAATTATATTAGCCTGAATCTTAAATATAACAGACATATTTCCATACGAGATCAAGACTTTTCTTTTTAGGAAAATCAACGCACCTCCGACTGAGATTGGGTGTAATAAAGACATAATCCACTTGATCTGGTCTCCACGATATCGGATTGAACTTGAGAGGTTAATTGTTCATTGAATCGAGGTCGTATACGTGATGTGACCTCTGTGAGGACGAGAGGTTTAGGAGCAGTTTCGTATAGTTAAAGTTAAAAAAAAAAGCCAGGATTCTTTTCGAGCCATTGTTTAGTAAGTATTAAAGGAGAAAGAAAGGGAAATACTGCGCACACACATACACACACACACACACACACACACACACATATATATATATATATATATTATATAGTAGATATATACATATATATAAACATATATAAAAATATATATATATGTATATATATATATATATATATATATATATATATATATATAATATATATATATATAAAGAAGCCCATAACAAAAACGCCAAAAGGTAGAAAGTTAATGCTATATTTCAGAGAACAACTGTCTCCCTCCTCAGGCAATTATATGAATGAAAAAAGTATTTATACCAAGAGTTCCGGAGCTCAGCCATTACATCACTCCAGTTAATAGCTTCTTAATCTTCTTGACTAGTGATTTGAGGAAGATTCTATCCATATTATCCGAGACCCAAACTCCTCTTGAGACGTTCATCGTATTTCTTTGTTTAATCAGTACTGATTCTATCATCTGACTTTTGAACCGACAATTGCTGCTATAAAGTGTACATGACAAATTCCAGTTTAGTCTGTGATTATGGCTGTTTATGTGGTTAAAATTAGCTGAGCTCTGTTGGCCATATCTATCTGACCGTTTGTGTTGTGTTAGTCCGATGTAGGATTGTTCACAGTTGAAGCAAGGGATTTCGTATACTCTTGAGTCTTTGGGGACTGGCTTTTGTTAGACGTTAATCAGGGATTTAGCTAAGGTATTTGGGTTGGTAAAAGCAAAAGGTTAGAGTTTTCAAGTGTCTTGTTTCAACGTCTTAATCTGTCCAGATGTCTAATCTTGTTTTGAGGGGGACGTTAGAAGATTATCTTAGCTTTATGGATCGCTTCCTCAGTTATATGGTCAGGGTACTTTGAAGATGACAGCTGCTTACGGATTAGTTCAATTTCTTTTCCAGGAAATCCGGAGAGCAAATCCGTAAGGTATAAATACTGCTGTCCTGTAATTCTTACTTCATTCATATACTTGCCTGTGGAGGGAGACAGTTGTTCTCTGAAATATAGCAATAACTTCCTGCCTTTTGGCATTTTCATGGACGCCTTTTATTAGATGGAATTCTGTTTTAACAGAAAGCATTTCTCAGTCATCTATATATATATATATATATATATATATTATAATATATATATATATATATATATATATATATATGTGATCTCATACATATATAACACACGACATAAATCTGTATATGTCCATGTAAAGTGTTTGCATACGTGTGTATATGTGTGTATTAGGTGTGTATTAGAGGCTGAGAGAATGGAAGTCTCATGCATGCACGCGCACGCGCGCATATAAAAACAATTCACAGTTCAACAACGAATCTTTGCTGACCTCTTCAACTTACGCCTCTGTCCCCCAAATTTTTCGGGTGTACCTGTGAACCGTATATTCAACTCTAAGCCTTTATCATTTTTTTTTTTTTACTTTTTTCATTGAGTGTTCATTTCATTTATTTCATTTTTTTCCGTTTCCTGTTTTTTCCGCCCCGAGTTGAGTTTTATGTCGATTTTTTTTATATCGTATTTTGTGTGTGGCGTTTTTTTCTCTCCTAATCTACCTTAACAACTTTGCCAAAGTTATGGCGTAGAAAATACCAATGTTTTAAACGAGTTTCCATGTGTGTCTGCTGCTGGCCGGGGGGGGCTGTGGGTGGGCGGGGAGCATAGTTCTTTTTTACTTTTCCTGTGGGGGGGGGGGGGTGGCGTGTTCAGGGGGGGTGGTCAGGTAGGTCAAAATTTTTTTGATTTTCTTTCAAACAATGGGCAAGGAAAGAGGAGGGCGGGGGAAGACTAATAGGTGGTAGGTGGGAGGGAGATAGGGGCGGAGGGAGTTATGTCAGTCAGGTCGATTTTTTTTTTTTTTTTTTTTTTTTTTTGTTTTTTTTTTTTTTTTTTTTTTTTTTTTTTTTTTTCAAGTGATCAACCTGAAATTCTATACAGGATTCAACGAAGGAGGCAGGCAAGTCCTAGTGATACCTTTAATCTTAACCTTATAATTTCATTCTTTTTTATTTTAATGTCACCAGGATTTCAAATATTATATATATATATATATATATATATATATATATATATATATATATATATATATATATATATATATATATATATATGATATATATATATATATATATATATAGATATAATTTTGGTGACATACATATTTATATATTTAATTTATATTCATATACATATATTCATATATATTCACATATATATAAATACATACATGTAAATGTAATATATTATATATATATATATATATATATATTATATATATATATATATATATATATATATATATATAAGATTTGAACAGAGAAAGCAGAATGTAGGATTGAAAATGAATATGAATAAAACTATGATAATGTTCAATGAAAATGCAGAGACAACAAATATAAGTTATGGACGAAACTCTAGAGATTGTTAATGAATATACGTATTTAGGACAGACAGTAACTGTTTCCCCAGGACATGAGACCGAAATTAAAAGAAGGATAAGCATAGTATGGAGAGCTTTTGGTAAACAAAATGATATTATGGAAAATAAATGCCACTTTCTTTAAAAAGAAAAGTATTTAATCAGATGATCCTACCAGTATTAACATCTGCATCAGAAACTTGGAGCCTTACTAAAGCCTTGGGACATATGCTAGTTACAACTCAAATAGCCATGGAAAGAATAATGATGGAATAACACTAAGAGACAGAAAAAGAGCAACATGGATACGAGAGCAAACTAAAGTAGAGGATATTCTAACAACAAGTAAGAAAAAGAGATGGACGTGGGAAGGACATATAATGAGAATGTCAGATAATAGATGGACAAAAAGAATAACAGAATGGGTCCCTAGAGATTGCAAACGAAGCAGGGGAAGGAAGAAGAGAAGACGATGGATTGACGAGCTTACAGAAGAAATTTTGGGCAGGTATATGATTGGTCAATAGAAATAAGAACCATAAACACACGGACGGAAGTGGAAGGACATGTCTGAGGCTATTTGTCTCCTGGTTTCGTGGAGCTTCCTTTTAACTTCAACGGTCTGTGGTAAGGGTGGGTTTAAGCAATACCTTAGCCCATGAGACCATGAGGTTCCTGCGTGTCCATGAAATGCGACTAAAATGATAGCTGGCTGGTCTTTGCAGTCTGTTACTTTTTTAAGTAAAAGTCGAGGCCCACCCACACCCCGGCCACTTAATCTGTTGTGGATAAAGGCTGCTAGCCTTTTTTTGTTTGCTATGGTGGAACTTATCAGTGAAGTCTATATGGCGAGGCCGCTGGTTGGTCCCTGTGGCCCACCCAATGACTGGTGCTTTGCGAGAGAAGAATAAAAACCCCTTTGCCAAATAAACAATAAACCATGCCTGAGTTGTTATGTGGAGGATGAATGGTCTTTGATAGAAGGCAAAGGGCGGAGGAGAAAAGGCGCATCGAGGCGAAACCGACCCCCTTTAATTAATTAATTAGGGATATAACGTATGGGAAAAAAGAAGGGGTATATTAAAGCTTCTAGACGTTTCTTTTTGTTACTGGTAGAATATTGGCTTTCTTTGAATCATCTTAAAATATTCAATATCCATTTAAAACCCTCATGAAATGAAGCTGATTTTTAACAAATTCATCCGCTAAACTTCTGTGTGATTTCCAAAATCATCTCAGCATAATTAATTCTTGTGCATTCATTCAATTCTGCTGATGATATAAAGTGACTCTCTTAAGTTAGGTTAGGCTGGTTAGGTTAGATTGGTTAAGCCTAGATTGCAATCTATATCAGATTTTGTTAGGACGGTTAAACTATATTTCAAGTCAAAGCGCAACATGAAAATTAAAAAGAACTTTTGTTATATTAACATACGCTTATGCCAGCACGGTCTCTTCCTTGGTGAACAGTCCGCCAAAAGAAAAAAATGGCCTCTTACATCACCTAAACCGTTGGCGTTTCTTAGACAAAGCAAGGAATGCAAAACTGCTTGCGTATTGTGGGGGACTTTCTTTGAATAAGGACAGAATTTCTCCCGGGAAGGAGAATTCTGAGTTTGCTTCGCTTGTTTCCTTTGGGGTTTCAAGGCTTCAAGTGGAAATTGCTCACAGAAAAAGAAGACAATACGTAAGTTTTGTGTGTTCTTTGTGAGCAGTTGCTTTGGTCGAGTGTTTGTTTCTGCGGGGCTATGGGAGTCGTCTAGCCTTATTTATAATAATCTTTTTTTCTGTCTATCTTTGCAGTCTTCAGGAATATGTTTTATAAGACCCATAAAACAATTATACATATTTTCAATACTATTCACCCTTAGGAGCCTCTTCTCCTCCCACCCTAACCCCTTCCCACCCCCGTACCCCATTCCCCATCTCCTATCCCCTAAAAGCCCCCTCCCCCCGCCCCCCCCCCAACCCGCCCCCCGGGGCAGGAAAACAGCGCCCCGTCAACAGCGAACCTAAAGGCATAGGAGGCCATTTAGTGAAATTTCATTTGGCTATTCTTAGTTAGAATTAAAGTTCGGCCCGGTCCTACATCTGATTACTGAGGGTTAGAAGGAGGGCCCAATAGGGACCCATTAATATACAGACCCTCTCCCCGCTCCCCCCCTCTCGCTCGCCCAATACCCACCAACTCTCTCTCTCTCTCTCTCGCTCTCTCTCTCGGCTCTCTCTCTCTCTCTCTCGGCCCCAACCCCGCCCAGGTGACACAATCTTTCCCATAAGTTAGGACGTTATGACTGTACGGGAAATTTACACGTAACTAGTGCATAACAAAGGTGTGTTTTGCCAGCTAGAGATGGGTTGTTGTGCTTGAGTGTGTTTTAATGTATGTTTGTGTGAGTGTGTTTTAACCTGGTGATGAAGCTGTTTGCCCATCTCTAACTCTCTCTCTCTTAGAAATGAAGAATAGAAGTTTTTTCCACATAATTATTGAAAGGATTCTGTTTACGACTGCGTATACTTCTCGTATTCGCTCTATTTTCCTGTCTCCTTACTTCTACTATTATCACTTCTTCCCTCAACAATTCTTACAGATGCCCTTTTGATCATTCGGACCTTTTTCCCACAAGAGGTCACTGTCAAACACCAGACGAATTTCACCCTTTTGCAACAAGGCAATAAGGTCGATTTCGCCTCTTCCACATCACCCCTACTGCCCATCGTCGCTCAAGAAAGGTCGATTAGCCAATCAAATATACATATTCCTTTCTCTCTCTCTCTCTCTCTCTCTCGTCTCTCTCTCTCTCTCTCTCCGGTGTATATTGCGCACATACACTAATATATATATATATATATATATATATATATATATATATATATATATATATATATATATATATATATATATATATATATATATATATATATATATATATATATATATATATATATATATATATATGTATGTATGTATTGAGTACGCATGTATGCATGTCTATTGCACATACATTCGATCATCCCACCTTATTTCAAAGCCCAGCAGGTATGGTTGTAACAAAACGCGAGCGGTGGAGACCGACCCACGATGTAGATTATGATATCAATGGCAAAGCTTTAAGTTTTTAGTTAGCAACGGTACTTCGGTGTCTAGTTTTATTTGCTCGGGGAATGGATGGCGCCAGGAGAGAGAGAGAGAGAGTAGAGAGAGAGCAGAGAGAGAGAGAGAACAACAAAGCGTAAAAAACCGGCGTAAATAGATAACATTCAAGTGACCAATAGTGGTATTATATATATTAAACAAACACACATACTCTCCTCTCTCTCTCTCTCTCCTCTCTCTACTATATATATCTAAAGGATAGATATATATATAGTATATATATATATATTATACATATATATATATATATATATATATATATATATGTGTGTGTGTGTGTATGTGTATATTTATTCATATATATATATATATATATATATATATATATATATATATATATATATATATATATATATATGTGTGTGTGTGTGTGTGTGTGTGTGTGCGTGTGTATATGTTTATATATGCATATATATATGTATATTTACATATATACATGTATATGTATATATATATTCACTTTATATCTATACATATATATATACATATATATACTACATGATATATCAATATAGAGAGAGAGAGAGAGATAGAGAGACGAGAGAGAGAGAGAGAGAGAGAGAGAGAGAGATAACTGCGACATAAAATATGGAAAGGATAATATGTATGTGAGAGAGATAGAGAGAATGCAATATGAAAAAAATTCCATATTGTAATACAGATAAGCCAAGGATAAAATGGGGAGAGAGAGAGAGAGAGAAGAGAGGAGAGGAGAGAGAGAGAGAGAGAGAGTAAATATACAGGGCGTCACTCTGACATAGAAAAATAAAACAAATACATAATAGATAAATATAAAGATGACGAGAGTTGTAACTGAAAAAAACGAAGCAAGAGAGAGAGAGAGAGAGAGAGAGAGAGAGAGAGTAAATTAGCAAGACAGACAAAAAGGATTTTAACTAAATATTAGCGCTATACATATTTGCATTATTTATTTATACATATATAATATATATGTATATATATAATATTATATATATATATATATATATATATATATATATATATATATATATATATATATATATGCGTGTATGTGTGTATAGTTATATATATATATATTATATATATATATATCATATATATATATATATATTATATATATATTATATATGTGTGTGTGTGTGTGTGTGTATCTGACGTAGGCTAACAAGATAACAACAATTATCCAGACGCCAATTATACGTGCTTAATAAACTATAAAGATCTTGGCCATACAGAAATTAGATGCGAGAATGATACCATTCCATAATATCCTTTTTGTATGGGGGGGGGGGGGTGGGCGGGGGGGGGGGGGCGGCTCACGCTCCCGCCCCCTTTGGGCTTATACCCAAGGGGGGATGGGGGGAGGGGTCGTCTGACTTATTAGAATTTCTACCTCTCCCTATAATGCCATAGAAAGACATTATAGTCATCCATAGAATCTCAGTGAATCATTAATAATGTTAATCTCTCTCTCTCTCTCTCTCTCTCTCTCTCTCTCCTCTCTCTCTCTCTCTCTCTCTCTCTCTAAACCAGCATTTCTGTCTCACTGGTATATATTAAAAAAAATAATATAAATTAGCCATCCATTTTAGGGTTGACTTAACGAATTCACCTTCGTATTTTAAGTAAGTATTATTTGGGGGGCAGGAGGTTATAACTAATATGCAAAGTAGTATTTATAATAGACATTCATATTTTAGCAGGAAAATATTATGGTAAAGATCATAGAAACTTTTATTTTCTATCATCTCATTTTGATTTAAACCAAACTGGACTGAATTCACTTTGAATTGTAATAACTGGAGATGTTATTTTATTTTGCTATGACATCATAAATCACTATTTCCTTTTTGGCACGGGCAAAAGAGTACAATTATTTATTACTTGAATACATTGGGCAGAAATAGTAGACTGATTTTCTGTCATCAGTCATAATAAACCAAATACTTGTTTTTTTTTTTGGTTGCAAACAAATCAAAAATAATTAATAAAAAAGTTCAGATTACAAGAAAAAGTATAGACCTTTAGTAATCAACACAGGAGCGATTGGGTCTGCCCCAAATTTGTCCAGGCGTTCAGTACTTCATTTACTATTTCTGGTCTAGTTTTACTTGTTTAACTCTACCTCACCTATAGTAAAGGAAAATGACTGAACTGTCAGTCATAGGAGACCAATTCTTAAGTCATTCATTTTCCATCTTCCCATCCAATTAAAATAGGGGGCTCTTCCTTATCCCATCCCATCCCAAAAACACCACTACCCATCCTAACCCATCCCACCCACCTGGCGGCTGACTGTTTCTAGTCTACCTCACCAAGGAAGGCGAACGACAGCAAGGACAGACCGACCGACCTTCCTGGCTTCGAGTGGCTGAGCGACCCCCACCCGAGCTCTGGCCGGCGCCTGGACAGCGCAGAATAAACAAGCATCAGATAATCGCTTTTATTAACCAATTATTGGCGTAATACGTGCAAAATGACTGCAATGAAATGCTGCAACGTGCAGCGTGGCTGACGGCGCACTAATGGGGAGACGGACGATGCAAATTGACAAATAATGAGTGATTTAATAGCGGGGTAATAAGAGTCATTTTTGCCTGGTCGCTCTACGCAAGAGACAGACACTGCGAGAGAGAGAGAGAGAGAGAGAGAGAGAGAGAGAGAGAGAGAGAGGTCTGTACTGTACATAGCCTGGCTGTGGAGCTCTCTCTCTCTCTCTCTCTCTCTCTCTCTCTGTCTCTGTCTCTCTCTCTCTAGCTGGCTAGTTGTGATTAATGGTAGTTGTGGTAGTAACAGAAGAACCGTTTTATTCATCTTAAGATTATGATGATCTCTCTCTCTCTCTCTCTCTCTCTCTCTCTCTCTCTCTCTCTCTCTCTCGATATTGTAATGATAATATCAACGGCTCAAACATCCTAATTTGAATGAAATTTATAAATGAATAAGTAAATGAAATTAAATCAAATATAAATTAAACAATACCCTGATTACAAATGAGAGTTATAACGAATCAATTAAAAAGTAATAAATAAAATCGAATACAATAAATGAATTATGAATCATTTCTAATTACAGGCAAAATATCATTAACGCCTACACCAATTTATATATGAACTTGATTAGCTTCTCTTAAATGCCCAGACCTGAAACACGATCAAGAATCAGAAATAAAAAGGTAAACTCGCCTCTTCAAAAAAGAAGGCTGTTAAGAGTATGTGAAAAAGAGAAGCATGGAGAGAAATCCAAAGCTTGGTAAATGTATGACGGAGTGTCTTGGCGAGTGTTACCAGGTAAATCATTCTCACATTTTGTTCGCTTTAAAGCTACGGAAGAAGACAAAAGGCAGTATTCATACGAAAGATGTAATATATCGTTATGTTAATTCCCCACTGTAAGTTACATAATACAGTACACAAAGTTAAACCAAGTTAGATTATCCCGTGTTACAACTGACATAGATCAAAGTGTGCCATGATTATTCTATGCTAACTTATGGCACTCACTGTACTTAAGAAGTGACATAAATTAATCACACTGGCACTGGGTACTAATAGGAAAAAAAGGTATAGTATATCATAATTAATTTCTAATAAACAAAAGACATAAATGAACTAAAAAATTTCTGTCAATATTCATGGAAGATCACTTTTGATATCTGGGATAGGAAGTGATGAATCTAGGGTCAAGAAAGTATAGCACTACATTTATAGATGGTTGATGGAGTGGGCGTGTTATACAATATATATATAATAGATATATATATATAATATATATATATATATATATATATATATATATATATATAATATAAGCAGTAGATGCAACGTGACTTCATTCAATAAGCGAATACCACAGGAAAATGATAGGCAGAAATCCAAGCGCTTTCGTCTTTGCTAAGACACTGTCAAGGAACGAATGTCTTAGTAAAGACGAAACACCTTGGATTTCTGCCTATAATTTTCCTGTGGTATTCTCTTATATAGATATATATATATATATATATATAGATATCAATATATATATATATATATATATAATATATATATATTGTATATAATATATATATATATATATATATATATATATATTATATATATATATATATATAATTACAATACATTCATAGATGTATTCCCATACAAGCGAACAACACCAAAACACAACCGTTCCCAACAACCCCAAAATAAATAAATGATCGTCACCATCACATATACAACCTTTAGACAGCAGTTAAGCAAATAGCTAGAAATTATATTTGCTAACTGTTCGTCTTACCTAGCGCTTAACGCTAAATATAGCACGCTCTACCTCCCAACAACCAACATACGATTTAAGTGTCAGTAGCTGCATGTCGTGATAGCGACCGTCTGCTTTCGTCGATCTCCGCTAATTCTGTCTGTCATTGGCTCGAATTTTCATAAGGGCTCACGGCTTTAGATCTCAGGCCTGACTGTGGCCCATGGCACTCGCTCCAAGCCAGCCTTGGGTTGTATGTCATAGAATCGTATCTCGTTTACGTTAGAGGAATATTATTTCAAAAATAGAGCTCGTAACACATGTTACGACACCTATTCATACATTTTTGGTGGGATATTTATATTGCGGCTACTGTTTCTATACTAAGGAGCTCCGGAAATCACACTCTGCATCTGTTTTCCCTAAATCGTTATCTTCCTTTGGTTTTGATTTTGTTTCCTTCGGTTAAGGAATCTCTCTCTCTCTTTGTGTATGTATA
Organism: Macrobrachium nipponense; assembly: GCF_015104395.2. Taxonomy (NCBI): domain Eukaryota; kingdom Metazoa; phylum Arthropoda; class Malacostraca; order Decapoda; family Palaemonidae; genus Macrobrachium; species Macrobrachium nipponense. Next base: position 62,189,895 of record NC_061098.1, on the reverse strand, counting down.
TATATATATATATATATATATATATATATATATATATATATATATATATATATATATATGTATGTATGTATACGTATATATATATATATATATATATATATATACATACATACACACACACACACACATACAAGCTTGCCCGGATACTACCTGATGTCAACCACCGTATCGCTTTAGAGATCTGGTCACCTGTACAAACAAGAGATAGCGTCCAATCAGCGATCATCACCTGTTAGAGTCTAGGGTCTTGATAAATAGTCGAGTTGAAATGATCAACTTTTTTTTTCTCTGATTTTCTGAGGACTTTTAACAAGTATTGGTTACCTAAAAAGGCGGGTTTTTTTTTTATTCAAATCCTTCTTCTTTTCGATGTTTCTTAAAAGGTTTTTTCAAAGGTTCTAGTTTTAAAAAGGCATTTTATATCGTCGTTGAATAAGGTGTGGGGTTTTTTACCTAAGTTTTCTTTTTTTTATTATCGAAGTTTATTAGAAGGTTTTTGAAATTTTCTAGTTCTAAAAAAGCCTTTTATTATGAGCCTTTTTCATAACATTATAACAAGCATCTGTTACCTAAAAGGATGAATTCTTTATTTAATTTTTCTTTTTGATTACTGATGTTTCTCGTAAAAGCTTTCAAAAGTTTCTAATTTTAAAAGGCCCTGTTGGTAAAAAGGAAAGGTGTTAAAAAAGAACTTTTTAGGACTTAAAAATCTTATAGTTTATTATCGATGTTAGTTACAAGGCTTTAAAAAAGGTTCTAGTTTTAAAAAAAAGGCCTTTTATTATAGTTTTCTTTTGAGAGCTAATGACAAGTACTGGTTTCCCAAAACGGTGGGCTTTCTAATCTAGTTTTATTTTGTTTATTGCTGATATTCCTGAAAAGGCCTTTAAAAAGCTCACATTTTATATAAAAAGACTTTTATTATTTTTTAGGACTTTTAATAAGTATTAGTTACCTAAAATGGCGTTTTTTCTTTATTATTATCTCTTTGTTATTGATGATGCTTCTTGAAAGGCTTCTAAAAGGGACTGATTTCCTGGTGACTTAAATCTCTTAACATTTTCTGTAAAACGTCGATTCTTATTTTATCGCTAGATTATTTTTACAAAATTTTAAAAATATGTATATATACTTTTTATTTTTCACAAAAAAAATCTCTCTCTCTCTATTCTTAAATACAAATATCATTTATAACATTTATGATAGCAATGATGATATCTGTTGCATAGACACTGACATTTAACCCCTAAAGTAACTGTAACTGGTCGACTGTTGTGAGTCCCAGCCTAAGTTAGAGATGGGTCAGGGCTAGCAACCGCATCCCAACGAATAACAATAATGATAACAATAATTATAATAATATCATTTCACTGAAGGTGCTGAAATCGGCGATATTACTCAGGTAACTAATCACAATTTGGACGGTCGTAAATCAGGGTTGCGTAGCGCCGATAATGATCCCCACTCTCTCTCTCTCTCTCTCTCTCTTCCTCAATATGAAATAGAATAAGTGGTTGGAAACATATTTCTTTCTCTCTCAATATGAAATAGAATATGTAGTTAGAAATATATTTCTCTGTTTCTCTCTTTCAATATGAAATATAGAATATGTGGTTAGAAAAATATTTCTCTCTCTCTCTCTCTCTCTCTCTCTCTCTCTATGAAATAAATGTACAAAAAAGGTAGAGACATTTCTCTCTCTCTCCTTGTGTATGAAATGTGGTAGAAATATATATCTTTCGCACTCCTGAAATATATAAAATATATATATATATATATAATATATATATATAATATATATATATAGTATATATATATATATATATAATATATATATAGAAGTACAAACTTCTCTCTCTCTCTCTCTCTCTCCTCTTTCTCCTCTCTCTCTCTCTCTCTCTCTTCTCTCCTTTCGCTTTTAAACTTTCTTCTCTCTCTCTCTCTCTCTCTCTCAAATGACTGTTGTAAACACCCTTCCTTGTTTGTATGTTTCTTCCAGTGAAGTAAAATGCGAGCTAAAATCATCATCATCCATCTCTCTCTCTCTCTCTCTCCCTGGAACAGGCCAGGCTGGCGTTCCAGCCGTCGCAATCGGCACGGCGTTGTCAAAACAACATTTGGACTATATTCGGGGCATCAGATCTACAATGAATTATCGCGCAAACAAATTGGACGCGCGGGTTTTAGAACCCGGAATTTATGCAGCTTAGACAAGTGTATTAATAAAACGCTTAAGCTTACGTTTGCCTACGTCCTCGACAGCCTGCTGTTGCTGCTGCTGCTGCTGCAGCCTGCTTGCCGGATGCTGCTGTACTATTGCTGTTTCTGCTGTTGGCAGTGGCGGCGATGCTGTGACAACATCTAACCCGGTGCTGCCTGCCATCGTTCGTGTCTGTTAGGCCGAGTCGTCAAGAGGACAGAGAGAGAGAGAGAGAGAGAGAGAGAGAGAGAGAGAGAGAGAGAGAGAGAGCACCTCTTCATCGAGTGTGGCGGCGCACAGGGTCCCAAACCAATTTACGTTAATCCCACTTTACGTACGGCTCTGTGCAACGACCAAATGTGACCCGGGTTTATCACCAGAGGGAGGCCACATGCCACATAGTCTACTGCTGGCTGCTGGTGGAGGAGGTGTTGGGGGGCTTTGGGGAAGGGGGGGGGGGGGATCTTCATCCCCCTCCCCCCTTCCAAAATCTCCACCACTCTCCCTGTTTTTACTAATTGAGACGAAGGAATGCCCGACAATTTCTCCCGCGCTTTTTCTTTCGCGGTATTTCAGGTTTGTTTTGGGAGGACCCGATGCCAGTCCAGCGGGCCATTTGTGGCGCGAGAGGCTCCATCATCACCGCGAATATAATTTCGGAAGGGGGGGAGGGGTCCTTAAGCCCCCACCCCCCTCCTCTTTTTGGGCCAAGAGATGGTCGAGGTAAAATAGCAGCGTAGGAGCAGAAGCGCGCACCTGTGTTGATGATGATGATGACGACGACGATTGTCGGACTTGAGTTTCGTCGCCCGCGAGAAACCTTTCTCTCTCTCTCTCTCTCTCTCTCTCTCTCTCTCTCTCTCATCTCAAAGACGATATTGGCGATTTCGCGTTTTGCCAACGGCTTCGAAATGTATGTTTCCCACCGCTCGACGGCGCCGCTGGCCGCGAGAACGATGGGGCTCGGATTTAAATTTATATCTCGCTTAAAACAAAACACGAGCGGCGAGCGAGCGGCGACGATTCGGTCACCGATATGTTTAAGTGTCTGTGTGTGCGTGGGTGTGTGTCCTATAGTCTTCCACACGAATACAGGACTGGAAAAGACTGAGATACGAGTCTTTTTCCTCAGGCTTTTCCAGGGTACTGCAAATATGCCCAGAGAAAAGACTTATATAGGTCTAGCTCCTCCAACAATTCCTTCTATGGGTAGCACTAAGGGACTATTTCCGTGTTGCCTTTCGTCATTATTGACGGATTTAGGATATTTTGTGTGTGTGTGTGTGTGTGTGCTGACCCTCCAACCAAATATACAAAGAGAAGAGACTGAAAAATAAGTCCTTTTCCTCACTCCTCCAAGGTAATGATGGGAAAGAGACCCGGGTAGGACTAGTAGTAAGGGCTATTTCCGTGTTACATTTCGTTATTATGGCGGGTTTAGATGTTTGTGTACATGGGCGTGTGTGTTCGTTTATGTTATAGCTAGCTTTCTAGACTTACAAACCACGAGAAAAGACTTAGAAATAAGTCATTTTCCTCACCTCCTCCAGGCTAGTGATGGAAGGGCCCTCCCAGGGTAGGACTAGTAGGGGAATAGTAGTAGGGGCTATTTCCGTGTTACATTTCGTCATTATTGGCGGGCTTTTATTGTTGATGGCTTGACATTTAGAGCGGGATGTGAACGGCAGGATGTTTTGACTGTCCACGAACCGTTGTGACATTTATGATTCCATTTGGGAGAGGAAAATAATAATGAGCGGTTTTTTTATGAGATGAAAGAGACATATACACTCACACACACGCAGAGAGAGAGAGAGAGAGAGAGAGAGAGAGAGAGATCTGTAGGGAGTGATACGGTCTAATTCATCAACATTTCGGAGTGTGAATGTTTTCGATTTGGTGACAAATGCACGATAATTTCGGGTAAATACGACCAGGCAATTTAATAGCGTATACCAATGCATCGCTCTGGTGTTTGTGTGTGTGTGTGTGTGTGTGTGTGTGAGAGAGAGAGAGAGAGAGAGAGAGAGAGAGAGAGAGAGAGAGAGAGAAGGATAACGAATAGCGTTTGCGAAGTATAAGTCTGGATTTGTACAAAGAGAAACCGTGCATTTTGCATTTATCAGATATACAGAGAGAGAGAGAGAGAGAGAGAGAGAGAGAGAGAGAGAGAGAGAGAGAGAGAGAGCGTGTGCACCACCAGACACCAGTAAAAAATGAGAGCTTACAATCCCGTGATGGAAAAAATTAGTTGAGATTTGAATGCACGTCGGAATGCGTGATATATTGGCGCCATGTTAAAGGGTTTCCCAATCTCTTTTAGGGTGTTCTGACAGTTAAGGATTGGGGACGTCTAACTGCCTGCCCTGTGTGTGTTTGTGTGAGAGAGAGAGAGAGAGAGAGAGAGCAGACATGTGTAAAGTGATTGCCAGTGTATTTACATAAACACAGGAAAGGAAAGTATGCACTTGGTATCAAACTGCTACACACACACACACACACACACACACACACAGAAGGAATGCTGTGTGAAGCGCATGTCAGTGTGTTTATACAAGTACAGGAGAGGAAACATACACTTGATATTAACCTACTGTATGGAAGAGAGAGAGAGAGAGAGAGAGAGAGAGAGAGAGAGAGAAGAGGAACTCATAAATTGGCATTTGATTTATTCATCAGGCCTGAAGAAGGGAACTCGACTCGTGACTGAGAACACGTCAATCAATTTGAAAAAGAAAGAAATTCGATCACTGATTATCAATTATTTTCCAATTATGTAATTATTTATTTGTAAGTTTATTTAAATACCTATCTATTTATTTATTTTATATCAAATAGTTGCAGTACAGAGCGAGGTCAAAATGAATACTGATATTTCACACAGAAGGAACGAGGGAATTCCAAAACCTGGCAGTATGAAGTGAGCGAGAGAGAGAGAGAGAGAGAGATTACTGATACCCACAGAGTAAATGAAGACGAGGTAGCCTGACAGGAGATACAATACAGCCTGAGGGAAGGGAGGAACTCTAATTGAAAGCTCAACGATAATTGGATAATAGGTACCTTTGAGGGACGATTACTTTCTTTCAATTATCGAACCTTGACTTCCTTTCCGTGGACAAAGGTCCATTTAAAGGTCGAAATTTTAGCAAAGTGTCGGGGTTATAGTTCTATAAGCATGTCTGACCCTCACTTAAGTCTTCAAAATCACAGGTGGGTTTGAAGGTAATCAATTAAATATCCATGACATCTGAGAGCAACACTGATCTATAATCACTAAAGAATTTAAATATTTCTATGGAAGAAGACATCAGGTGTTTCCAAATGAGAGGAATTTCCCTAACAGCATTCACTCGAATCATGTCTCCAAAGTGAGAATTTCACAAAGGGGAGAGAGAGAGAGAGAGAGAGAGAGAGAGAGAGAGAGAGAGAGAGAGAGAACCCTTTTTCACAGCAGTTATATCCATCTATTTTCAAAAACATCATCACTCGATGAAAGACCGAAACTTAGACAAAATATTTTCAAAAATTTAACGTTATTAACATAACAACAATAACTACTACTATTAATACCATTGCGAATCTTACTACGCCTACTCTTACTACTCTCACTATTACTACTATCATTAAGGGGGGCGGCATCCCCGAGGGAATTTCTCCTGCCTTTCATTCATTGACTTTGATTGACGATACTCAGCCGGTAAATGTTATTCTATTCACTTAGACAACAACAATTACTCTTACTTAAAGCTCTCTCTCTCTCTCTCTCTCTCTCTCTCTCTCTCTCTCTCTCTCTCTCTCTCATACTCGAAAGCACAAAACAAAAGAACAAACATGCGCAGGTGGAATCTTACCCAGTACATAAATGATTTCCTTTATCCTATTGTAACACCACTTACCCTAGTCATCTCTCTCTCTCTCTCTCTCTCTCTCTCTCTCTCTCTCTCTCTCTCTCTCTCTCTCTCCCTCCATTTGGGATCATCCCTTTCTCCTGTACGTCAACTCCTCTTTTGCCTTCCCCTCCTATCAGAAGTCTGTCTGTCTGACTGCCTGTCTACCTACTGTCTAATGTACATACGTATGCATCGTCTCTCTCTCTCTCTCTCTTCTCTCTCTCTCTCTCTCTCTCTCTCTCTGTCGCCTTAATCCCATACCTCCTCCATCACATCCCAACCCTCTGAGGTCCTGTCGTATCTCTCTCTCTCTCTCTCTCTCTCTCTCTCTCTCTCTCTCTCTCTCTCTCAAATTTAATAATTACTCTCTTCAGTGGCTAGGCGCATCTTATTTCTCTCTATAATAAATCCAACATTCTATAAACTAATTCTCTCTCTCTCTCTCTCTCTCTCTCTCTCTCTCTCTCTCTCTCTGCGGTGTAGTGGAGTATGCAGATGACCTGAGGAAAACTAAGCCAAGCCAGCATGTACGTGAATGGGTACCTATCAATTATAGAATCCCGGACCGCATCTGGTTCACTCACTCATACGCCGCGCGCACACACACGCGATGTGGGGGGGTGGGGGGGGGGGGGGGGGGGGGGCACGGACGTACGCATACGCACACTTTGGAAGGGGGGGTGTGGCCGTTGGGAGTGTCGCCCTATTGGAGGTGTAATGCTGAAAGTAAGGGGGAGAGCGAGAGAGAGAGGGATAGGGAAAAGATGGAGAGAGAGAGAGAGAGAGAGAGAGAAATTGATTCTTGTTAAAAAATGAAGCAGAGAGAAATTATATTCTTGTAAAAGAAAGAAGAGAGAGAGAGAGAGAGAGAACATTTGATTTATTAGAGACAGAGACATGAGCAGCATTACGAGAGAGAGAGAGAGAGAGAGAGAGAGATTAAGTCGCTCTCTCTCCGCAGAAGACGCTGCTGACAAGAATTATCGCCAGGCTAAGTCACCGCAGACAGCGGACATAGAGAGGAACCAATTTGTATCCCTCCTATGGGCTAAACCAAAATTGCGGTAACTGGCGGTTGTATGGATGTATGGGAGCGCCGAAGGTGCGGTAATTAACGGATGTATGGATGTATGGGGCGATCGGCTTTACCGCTAATGAACGGTTTCTTAGTTGGATATTCTAGAGCGGCTCTAAAATAACCGGCATCTGTTAAATAGTTCATAATTATGTATGTATGTATGTATATATCTATATCTATCTATCTATCTATCTATCTATCTATCTATCTATCTATATATATGTGGGTGTGTGTGTGTCTGTATTAATATTTTATATGTATAGTGTATATTATATACACTATATAATGTATAATATATTTTATAGTATATATGTATGCATTATATGCTATGCATTATAATATATTATATATATATATTATATATAATATATATATATATATATATACACATAAACATAAACCAACTATTTTCAGAGACGAGAGAGAGAGAGAGAGAGAGAGAGAGAGAGAGAGAGAAACACGCTCGGTCGAAAGCACCTCGTGACGTCACAGCGACACGAGAAAACAATTAACGAGACGCTAAAGGTTAGATTAGAGTGTCACGGCTGGAAAAAACAAATGAATCAAGTGAGGCTTTGGATGAATGACATTCCACGTGACGTCATAATTCCACAATTACGTCATAATCGTCCTGGGCGTTCAACGCGCAATTCGACTTGATCTTGTGTGGTGTGTGTGTGTGTGTGTGTGTGTGAGTCGTTAGGGGGGTTGGGGTCGTTCAAATGTTTACGTTCACGATAACTATCGTTTCCATAATTATACGTCCACTAAAATTAATTTTTGCCTGATTCTATGTTCACAAATCATCGTTTACCTGATTGTACGTTCACACAAATTATTGTTGACTTAATTTTACCTTTACAAATATTGTTTACCTAATCTTCCGCTTACGAAAAATACTATTGTTTACGTAATTTTCCCCACACAAATAACTCTTTACCTGATTTGACATTTACTAAAATTTTTGTTTACTTAATTTTACCTTCAAAAATCATAGTGCACCTATTGTTTACCTGATTTTACGTTCAAACAAATTATTGTTTATATAATTCTCACTTTACAAATCATTGTTTACCAACTTTTACGTTAACTAAAATGTTTTTTCAGTTAATTTTAGGATCACATAATCAATTTTCGACTGTTTTTACCTTAACAATTCATTGTTTGACTTTGCATTCACATAAATTTGCGTTTACCGTACTTTTTGTTCACACAAATCCCTATTTACCTAAATTAATTATACACATACTATTCTTTACCCATTTTGATGCTAACGCAAATCATTAGTAACCTAATTTTATGTACGCACAATAATTGTTTACTCGATTTTACGTTCACTAGAAGTTTTGTTTACTTAATTTAATGTTTACACAAATATTCTTTACCTGCTTTTACAGATAAACAAATTATTGTTTATGTAATTGGACGTTCACAAAAATTATTGTTTACCTGATTTACGTTCACCAAAATAGTAGTTTCTTAATTATACGTCTACATAAATAATTGTTTACCTGATTTTACGTCCACGCAAATTTGTTTACTTAATCTTATGTTTGCAAAAATTAATATTTACCTAATTTTACGTTCACATAAATTATTGTTTACCTATTTTTACTTTCACTCAAAATAATTCTTCACTTAATGTTACGTTCACAAATTATTGTGTACTTAATTTTACGTTCACAGAAAATTTTTTTACCTACTTTTACGTTCACAAATTGTTGTTGACCTAATTTTAAGTCCACACAAATGATTGTTTACCCAATTTTACGTTCACAGAAATGTTTGCTTATCCTATTTTTCGTTCACGCACAATTTTACGTTCGCACGAAATTATTATTTACTTAAATATCCTGAATACCCACTTTTTTCAAATTCAACTGATATTGAAGTTCATAGCCATCATTAGAGTCTCTCTCTCTCTCTCTCTCTCTCTCTCTCTCTCTCTCTCTCTCTCTCTCTCGTGATGCAGGGAAACAGCACTTTAATGTATGATTCGTGGTTGAAACTGACTAATGACTTCGTGTAATTTGCTCTGGAATAATTCAATCATGCTGGCATCAAACGTAATGATAAATAGATTTTTTTTAATTATCTTAACTGCTATATAATAATTTGTGCGGTCTATGGTAAAGATATTTTGAAATAATTGTTCATTGTAATATTCTCTTGGCCTTTAAATTTTGTTGATCATAATGACTGAATTTTTAAAATTATATGACAGAAAATGATGAAAATAGTTGTTTTGCATTATCAGATTTTATTTCAATTATCATAATAAAAGTATTACTGGTATTGTCATTTTTAATAATAAAAAATGATTTATTTTCTTATTTAAAAACAATCAGTGGAAAAGTATAACTACATTTTAAAAATCATAAAAATATAATGAGAATACTTTTAGATTTACCCTAATCAGACTTAAACTTTCCTAGCGCAAATTATAGTTTTTGGGTAAAGGGCCAAGAGGCCAGCAACAGCTGAGTACCCGAAGGGTCATGTCACCCTCTGGGGACATCCTTTTATAACGAAGGAAAGATGACAATACAAACATACAAGTGTATTCATACACAACTATTATAACGTCCGCATGACCTTTTTCGAAGAGCTTTTGTGAAACGCCTGATATCATACGACCTACGTGAAAGAGGGAGAGGGATAGGGAGAGGGATAGGGGGAGGGAGGGAGAGAGGGGGGCGTCATCCCCTTGGAACCTTTCCACAGTTCAGCAGTTTCTTCTGTCAGGGTTTAATCCCGGATAAGCCTGCGCGACTCGTCCTGAAGCCGCGGCGATCCTAAGGATGACGTCACATCCCAGAATGCATTGCGTCAATACGTAAACAAGAGCGAATACGGTCGATGGCGCTTTTTCCTTTGAAGAGGAAAGATGAGACGGTTTTTTTAGGCGACAATAATTTGGCCCTCATGCTTTGGGTTTGGCGACAAGTTTCTGTGGGTTCTTTAATACGTTCATTGTCGTCAAAAGCGACATGAACTGGTGAAAATAGGAAGCAGAATGCAATGGATAATTCAAAAAGAAAGAAGGGACCCTTTTTTTGGACGAAAATAATCTGGCCCTCATGCTTTGGGTTTGGTGACAGAATTTTTGTAGGTTTGTGGGAAGAGCTGGTGAACATAGGAAGCAGAAAGCAATGCATATACTTAAAAAGGCAAAAAATGTACGGTTTTTGGGTCGTCAGAAAAGTTGACCACGTTTGAGGTCGTCAAAAGCGACATAAACTGGTAAAAATACAGAGCAGAAAGCAATGAATAAATCGGAAAGAGGAAAGAAGGTACGGTTTTTTTGAGCGACAAGAACATGGTTTGGTAACAAAATTTTGTAGATTTGTAGAAAAGTTGAATACGTTTGTGGTCGTCAAAAGCGACATAAACTGGTGAAAACATGCAGCAGAAAGCAATGCAGAAATTGGAGAGAAGTGATAAAGGTTTTCTGTTGATACTTTCATTTTTATTTTTAAAATAGATGTGTATAATCATTATTATTAATTAATAAACAGCTGAATTCCCTATAGTCTGTGAGGCGAAGATTCTATGCATTTGCTGACCTTTTACCTTTTATTTGCTTATTCACAAACCTCTTTATTGGCTTATTTATAAACCTTTTATGTGCTTATTTACAAACCTTTCTATTTGCCTAATTACAAGCCTTATTTGCTTATTTTCAAACCTTTTTATATGCTTATTTGCAAACCTCTTTATTTGTTTACAAATCTTTCTACTTGTTTATTTACTTATTTACAAAACTTTTTACTTGCTTTTTTACAAACCTCTTTATTCGCTTATTTGCAAACCTCTCAATTTGCTTACAAATTTTTCTACTTGCTTATTTACTTATTTACAAAACTTTTTACTTGCTTGTTTACAAACCTCTTTATTCGCTTATTTGCAAACCTCTTTATTTGTTTACAAATCTTTCTACTTGCTTATTTACTTATTTACAAAACTTTTTACTTGCTTGTTTACAAACCTCTTTATTCGCTTATTTGCAAACCTTTCTACTTGCTTATTTATATTCCTTATTTGCTTATTTACAAACTTTTTTATTTACTTATTTGCAAACCTTTTTACTTGCATATTTACAACACCTTTTACTTACTTATTTACAAGCTGCTTTACTCTCTTATTTACAACCCTTCTTACTTGCGCATTTGCAAACTTTTTTATTTGCATATTTACAAAACTTCTCAGTTGCTTATTTACGAGCTTTTTTTTTACTTACTTATTTACAAAACATTTTACTCGCTTATTTACAAACCTTTCAATTGCTTATTTAGAAACCTTTTTCCTTATTTACAAACCTTTTTACTTATTTTAGAAACCTTTTTATTCGCCTCTATGCAACCGTTTTTACTTTCATATTTACAAAAAACAGAACAACTACTTGTCCCAACCACGGTACCCTTCCACGAAATGACCTTTACACTACCCGAGCCGCAAAAGATTCATAATTTCCGATTAACCTCAGCGACGCCAGACAGCCCAACCAAATCATCCCATCGATCAATCAACACGACACTCGTCAATTTACTGAAAAAAAAAAAATAATAATAATAAAAAATGCCAGAGGGAACAAGTCTCGTCGACAGTGATGGGTTGACAAAGATGGCTGCCTGCCTTTAGTGCGAGTGTAGGTCAGCTCGGTAATGGTAGATTTAAAATTCATTGGATGCTGGGAACCTCCTCCTGCATTGAGGTCATCCATAGAGGCATCCGGCTCTCTCTATGGTCACCCGGTCGATCGGCCATGTCCGGTTCCGGTGGCTGTTTGTCCTTTCGAGGGGAAATCGCCGTCAATTAATTTGTTGTCACGTATCAAAACCGGCCCCCAATTTCGTTTCCAGCTCTAACAACTGTTTGTCCGTTTATTTCACTGCATGTTTAGTTGCCTCCGTCAATCACCCGTCAAACACATTGGCTTGTTTGTATGCATGTACCCCTATCTGTCTATCTGTTTACTTCATTGCATGTTTATTTGCCTCCGTCAATCATCTGTCCGTAACCTATTTGTTCTGTCTGCAACTACCCGCACCTATCAATCTGTCAGTGTAGAACGAATATTTCTTCAACGCTAAACGTTCACAAACAGGAGTTTTATGACTACCACTAAGTCGCTAACTTTTACTTAACCTGTTGGAGATGTGTAGGCGATAAGTTGCCGACGGTTTTATGACGATGTTTTCGCAGCATTGTGGACGCACCCTTCGTAATTTCATTTATAGCAAATGCTTCCATCTTGGACTGGGCTTGACGTCAATCTGATTGTCATGGCAATTTTCTTTTTCAGTTTAACGCAAGCAAAATTTTACTTACACTATATGTGCATATATATATATATATATATATATATATATAATATATATATATATATATATATATATATATGTATATATTATATATATATATATATATATATACAGTATATATATTACATATACATACTGTACATATATTATATAGGTATATAAACGTGGTATATATACACATATAATATTTATATGATATATATATATCTATATATATATATATATATATATATATATATATATATATATATATATATATACTGTACATAATGTTATATGGGTATATAAACCGTGTATATATATACACATATACTACAAATATACATTGCATAAAATATGTGTTTGTACTTGACATACATCTTCACAGAATGCTTAAAGCAACAACGAACAAACAAAGAAAAACAACAGCTCAAAAACAAAGAAAAACAACAGCTCAAAAACAAAGAAAAAACAACAGCTCAAAACAAACGAAAAAACAACAGCTCAAAAACAAAGAAAAACAACAGCTCAAAAACAAAGAACTCGCCACGTGAAAGGGCAAAAATAAACCCTTCCCCTATCACTTCCCCATTCCCCCCCCCCTCCCTCAACACAAAAAATAAATAAATATAAAATACATAATCGCCCTATCCTCTCCCACAGCCCCCTTCCCCCCCAAACACAGAAAAAAAATCGCCCATCATCCCAAATAGATACATAAATAAAACCGAAGCCCACAACCATTTCAACATTAAGCTAAAGTATGCATCACCTGTATTGTTAACCCGTGCATAAAAATACGCCCCAGAAAAAAAATAATAAAAAAGGGGGGACGGCTATTAGGGGGCAGGGGGGGTTTATAAGCCTTTTTGCACCGCTCTGTCACCACCAGAGGGCAGAGCACAGCACTGCAACAGCACTGCAACAGCAGGACAGCATTTGGCTGCCAGGCCGCCGGAGGATCAGAAAGCTTTGCTAACGAGTATTCCATGGCGGCCGATACTCAAAAGTTAATAAGGTATTGCTGGTGGCGGCTCAGGGGGGCGCCGCGCCGGTCTAAATTGGGAAATGATGATGGAGGGCCGGTGTCCTCCCTCACTGGGGTGCCCTTAGGGTATGTGGTAGGGGAGAGGATCCTCCTAGGGGACCCCCTAAGGGGATCTCATATAGTAGAATGGGTTGGGTGTGTTCTTTGGAGACTCAAAGGGTACTACACCTGTTGGGAGGGGTGTTCCCCTCATGCTAGGGCGGGGGAAGCCCCACAGGGGTGCCCTTAGAGTATATATGGTGGAGGAGAGACCCCCACCCCAAAGCAACGCCTTGGTGGAGGGGGTATCATACTAGGTTACGTGGGAGGGGTGTTTGTATAAACACCCTTGAGGAGAAGTTTAGGGGGTAGGGGAGGGTTCCTCCCGGTTCCCTTAGGTATATGGTGGTGGAGAGACCCAAGGGGACCCCATAGGGATCTCATACTAGGGTAGGGGGGGAAGGACCCTTTGGAGAATTATACTCTTAACCCACCAAAAATGGCTCGAGAGAAAAATCTAAAGTTAAGAAACAAGGGAAAGATTATGTTATGTTTTTTCTTTACATTTTTCCTTTTCTTCCTTCCTGGTTTTTTTGTTATTGAAAACAGAGGTGATGGTAATTAGCATTTATTTCTGTTATTGAATAACAATAATCAGTTTAACTGAACAATTTGTGAAACAAATTTCGCTGAGGAAATATGTTAAAAGCATTTTGCAAAAGTTTCCGAGTATTTTTATCCTCTTCTACTTTTGAGAGAGAGAGAGAGAGAGAGAGAGAGAGAGAGAGAGAGAGAGAGAGAGATTTTGCTATAGATAGAGATATTCATAATAATATTTATCAAATGACATCTGATATACATATCCTCAAATTTGGAATCGCATGAGACTAATGCTATACCTCAACTATCTCTCCTTCTCTCTCTCACTCTCTCTCTCTCTCTCTCTCTCTCTCTCTCTCTCTAAACCTACTGCATAATAATCAAAGCAATAAACTCTGAGAAAATTTCAAATAATAACCACCTTTGTCAAAACATCAGCACCCTTTTGCCGAATCCTCTCAAATACCATTTGACGACAAAAACCTTCCGGTGTTCTCTCTCTCTCTCTCTCTCTCTCTCTCTCTCTCTGGACACAAGACTGAGTGACCTCGTTACGCCATAATACATTTGAAGTCCTTTGGAACACGAGTCAATCATCCCGTGATGGCGAGAGAGAGAGAGAGAGAGAGAGAGAGAGAGAGAGAGAGAGAGAGAGGGCAAACATTTTAGAGAGAGAGAGAGAGAGAGAGGACGCATGTGTTTGATTCGGCGGTGGGGGTTGGGGGGGGGGGGGGGGGGGGGAATGAAAAAACGAAGGCATAAAGGCTAATGGGCGTATAAGCCATAGCGGCGCTCTTTCGGCAGGTTTTTGCTAATTAATGCCGGCCGTTCACTATGGCTGAATTTACGGTTTCAGTAACTTACTCATGAAACAGCCAATGGCCTCATTAAATCCTTTGGTCTGCATGACGGGGCAAATGATGATACGCCTCTCATATCTTTTATTTGCCACTCCTATTTCTTTTTTTTTCTGGGGGGAGGGGGGGGGGGGTCTGAGGGGTAGAGGGGGTTGGTTTAATTCATCAATGTTGTAAGTCATAGACACTCAGTCACTGATTCAGCCGACAGATGTCTACATACAAATGTAATTGTTGTTCTTTTTTTAAGTATTATTATGTGTATATATACTAGATATTATATATATATATATATTATAGTATATATATATATATACCTAATATATATCATATATACCGATATATATTATAATATATATAGATATATATATATATATATATTATATATATATCTCAATATATATATATATATATATATATATATATATATATATATATATTTACACATAGGTACAATTTCCACCAGAGAGTACTCCATTGATTTAATTTCCAGCCAAAAGAATCAAAATTAATTAACCTGTATCCGCACAGACAGAAAGCTGTTTTGTGTTCTGTTTGAAATATGGCGAATTATCACGCCTGATTCGGTTATACAAATTAACGGTTAAATGGTTAAACTATCGGTGTGGTCTACGGAAATTGTAGAAAGCATTTTCTATCTATCTATCTATCTATTTTATCTATCTATCTATACATTTATTTATATGCATATATAGATATACATATATATATATATATATATATATTATATATGTATGCACTATGTATGTAATATATCGACATACATTATACATATATATTATATATATTATATATACATATATTGCATTTACATATATAGTAATAAATATATATATATGTATATATTATATATATATATATATACTATTATATTAATATATATGCATATGATGTAAATAATAATAATTATAACATATATATATTAAATATTAATTATATTAATAATATGCAACTATATAGGGTATAAAATAAATATATATATATACATACATATATATTATGCATACATATTTTGATAAATATATATAATAAATATACAATGCAAAAAAAAATTATTAAATATATATATATATATAATATATACATATATATATATATATGCATCACTATTTATCAATATTTGCTCAAAGGTTTAACAGCTGATAACTGAACTAGATTTGACCTCAGGGTTTTGGTAAAATGAAATTTATAGCAACTGACTTACAGTTTCTGTTAAACAGGAGAAAATTTTATCTGGGAGAGGGCAGTGACTTCAGTGACGCTTTGTGACTTTCGATTTTAGATGGTGTCTTAAAATGCATAGACAGTTTCCAACCCCTTGCAGTAATGCTGATTAGAGGAATGAGAGATATATGATATGCATTTCGCAAAAGGTTTTCGTCTCCAAATCGCTCAAAATATTTTTTACTCTCCTCAAAAATGTTATAAAAACTATAAAGTTCCTCTTTCAGACCTTCTTAGACAGCATCAGACACACCTATAAGTATAGAAAATGGCGTCTACATTCGCCAAGATAACCAAAATGACAGCCTCTCTAGTTTTCTCTATTGCAGATCTATCTCTATGACTTCACGAGGGATGATGGGGTTGGGGGGGAAGGAGGAGGAAAGGTGGGGATGGGTGACTGGGGGAAGGATGGGTCGGGGAAGGGGAGTGGAAGGGTTACTGGAGGGAGGAGGAGGAGAGGCATGAGGAGGGGTGGGTACTGGTGGAATGGTGGGATTGTGGTGGGTTCTAGAGGGAGGGGGAGGGGCAAGGAGAGCAGGCCCCCAAAAGCATCCAATCAGACATGATCTCGGGCCGACTTAATGCAGCCAATCAAAAGCCCGTCAGCAGCATCTTCAACAGGAGATTGAAGCCGGGGCTAACGCTTTGCAAAATGAAGGCGCAATGACTCTAATCGAGAGAGAGAGAGAGAGAGAGAGAGAGAGAGAGACGAGGGGGGTATATAATCTCTGTGCTTGAAGGTGACGACGACATACGACTCTCCGAAGAGGTCGACGGGCTGGAAATGATGATAAAGATGTCTCATGCAATTAGATACTGAGGTCTTGATGCGATTGCAATTTTAAACGCTTTGTCGTGATTATCCCAGAAGAGAGAGAGAGAGAGAGAGAGAGAGAGAGAGAGAGAGAGAGAGAGAGAGAGAGAGAGAGAAATTAGTTATTCCTGCACTCCATTAGCGCACAATATCTGGCTGTCGTTTGAAATTATTTTCTCCTTTATTCTGAAAAGCACAGAGCTCTTCTTGGAAACTTCTCAAGAGAGGTCAAGGGTTATTTTATGACCCGGGGACTGCAAAGGTTAGAGTGCCATCAGGTCATGATAGGTCACAAGACATAAAAGACATTTTTAACATATGAATTAGGTGAATAGATTTCTTATGGCTAAGAAATTAAATAAAAAGATCGATTATTTGACTGGAGATTCTTGCCTCCCGTTGATGGAATGGATTGAAATTCCAGTCAGTTATAAAGTGCCTGATGATCTACTGACTGAGATCTAAATTGCTTTGTGTCCTTAACACATGTATACGATCTACACTCTGTGTTTGTGATTTATGCACGAACATTCCTTTGGGTGTGTCAAGTAAGCATAATCTTTGCTCTGTGTCGGTAATATATGCACAATGTCAGCTTTGTGTCTGTAATATATGCACGATTTTTGCGTTGTGTTTGTAATATATGCACGATCTATGCTTTGTGCCTGCAATATATGCACAATGTCAGCTTTGTGTCTGTAATATATGCACGACCTCTGCTTCGTGTCCAGGAAATATGCACTGTACTCCTGCTTACTGTCAGGTACGTAAGCAGAAGTATAATGTATATTTCCCAGGCACGAAGCAGAGGTCGTGCATATATTACAGACACAAAGCTGACATTGTGCATATATTGCAGGCACAACACAAAGATCGTGCATAGATTACAGAAACTGCGGGATTTTGCATATATCTGCTCTGTGTCTGTAATACATGCACGACCTCGACCCTATACTAGAATTTCAGATACACTAGAACATAAAACAAAGAAACTCAGGACCATTAATGAGAGTCTTAGCTGGTAATCTCCGGTACCGTGTGGGGAAATTATCAGGTCAACGAAAAGACTTAACCCTTTGCGTTTCGTTTGCCTTCTTGCTGTAGAGTTGTTGCAGACATCAGGTCAAGACATTTGACCTTTATATATCTGACCTCATTATATGTGAGGGGCAATGGTGAAGGTCTGCCAAAGGCTATAGACAACAAATGAAGGAAACGAATGAAGGAGTACGACATTGATATAGTATTGACAAGAAGTGATAAAGATGGTGGTTAGTTGAGAAATGACAAGATGAGTTTTAAGGGGAAATGATGAAATTAGCTTTGACGCAGAAATGACAAAGCTAGTTTTAGCGGGAATCTATGAACATAATTTGGCGGGAAATTCTAGACAGTTTTGGCCAGGAATAATATACAGTTAGGTGGGAAATTCTAGGCAGTTTTGGCCAGGAATAATATACAGTTTGGTGGGAAATTCTAGACAGTTTTGGCCAGGTATAATATAAAGTTTGGTGGGAAATTATATACAGTTTTGGCCAGGAATAATATACAGTTTAGTGGGAAATTATAGACAGTTTTTGTGGGAAATAATAAATAGTTTAGCAGGAAACCATACGCATAATTTTGGCAGAAAATGATAAAAGTTTTAGTAGAAAATAATATACAACTTGGCAGGAAATTATAGTTTTGTTGGGAAATAATACAGTTGGGCGTGGAAATTATAGATAGTTTTGGCGGGTAATAATAGAAAGTTTGACAGAAAACCACAAGCATAATTGTGGCAATACATCATAAGAGTATTTCGGCAGGAAACACTGTGCTAATTCAGTCGAGAAATTAGACAGTGTTGGCTGAAACCACGGATAATTCTGGTGGAAAATGATAGACAGTTAAGGCGCCAAACTGTGGATAATTCTGTTTGGGAAATTGCACATTGTTGGGGGGAAAACATTAGGAAAATTCAGGCGGGAAATTATACGGTTTTAGCGAGAAACAGTTTAATAATTCTGGCGGGAAATTGCAGACAACTTTAGCGCGAAACTGTGGATAATTCTAGCTGGAAACTACCGACAATTTTAGCGCGAAACTGTGGATAATTCTGGCGGGAAATTGTACACCTTTGGCAGGAAACCGTAAAACAATTCTGGTGGAAAATTACAAAGTTTCACCGGGAAATCACAGACAACTCAGGCGGGCGAATCCATAAATACAATTCTGGGGAGGAAATGATAACAACAACAGCGTTTGTAGGAAACCACAAGGATCATTCTGGCGGGACCTGGTAAAAAGAGACTTTGGGCAGGAAATAAGAACAACAACAATAATTCTGGAAAGCAACGGAGGTCGAGGAGAGAGACACAACAAAGCGGAGAGGAAAAAGGAGTTAATCCAGTGGCCGGTATGTGGAGTCACGTAGCCATGGAAATAACTTTGTCTTTGGGGAAATGTTCCCTGAGTGGCGCATCTGTTTTATTTCGGGGAGCTAAAATTTCCACTCCACAGGAGAGAGAGAGAGAGGAGAGAGAGAGAGAGAGAGAGAGAGAGAGAAGAGAGAGGGTGGGGGGGGTGGGGGTGGGGTGAGGGATATGAGATGAGCTTACCGTAGGTCTCGTATGCGATTTCAGGTTTGTGGACATACATTGGGTGTCATCTGATATCTGTTGTCCTTTGCTTCTGTATTTTATAATAAAATCTCTCCCTCTCTCTCTCTCATACACAAGTAGGACAGGGTAATAAGGAACTCTGATGTTTAATCATCATTACTGAAACGATGTTTAATGAGGCCACTGACTCTCTCTCTCTCTCTCTCTCTCTCTACTCTCTCTCTCTCTCTCAAGCAGGATAACACCGAAAAACTGTTTGACGACGCCACTGATTTAGTAACAAGTGACCTCACTGAAGTTACTTTTACAAAATCTAATGCTTTACAAATAAGTGCCTTTACATGTATAGACAGTAGGAGGAGAAAAGCAAATGGGGCAGACCCACTTGTAACATCTCGGTACAATTCTGTTAGCTACAGAGCACTAACTTCAGATTCATCAAATGATCAACATCGAAAACGAGAGAGAGAGAGAGAGAGAGCGCTCTGGAGGGGGTCAGCTGCCGTGAAATTCCATTAGTTCCTCCACTCTAACCTCAATACGTGATCAACTTTGCACCATCCACGGACAGATGGCGTTGGTGTCTCGTCGTCAGAGTACCAAGAGAGGAATAACTCTCATGACGGCTTTTGTGGGTATTTTGGGGACGGGGGGAGGTAAGAAGGGGGGTGGGGACTTAATATCTCCTGTTTCTGGGTGGGAGACATTTAGACGCCTTACGTCGACTGGGGCTCATATATAATCACTGATCTATGACTTGAGTTATACCACAGGTTCTGTGCTGTGTCCTTCCATAGCCTTGGAGGTAGATCTCAATAACATAAGTATACATTTTTTATTTATTGTCTTATTACTGAGCCATATTCGCTTCTACTGAATCCTAAGCACTGTTATTACTTATTTATGGACTGCATATTGCAATATTTATTAGGTATACCATCTGCATTTCTTTATTGACCAGGACTATAGGCTTGATCTTCGAGCTTGCATCTGGTCAGTCCTTACATCACATTCCCAGAGTATACCTTGATTTTATCCATTTCCAGCACTTTTCCTGTAACACAGCTGCAATTATTCAAGACTTATTCAAGGTTAGGTTAGGATCTCCATCTCCGTTCGTATCTGCGACACATACTCAATGCTGATATTTGTCCATATCGTGTACAGAGTAATTGGTCTTGTGCTGCCATCAGCATGACTCAAGTCACCTTCTAGAGCTTTCCCCTTGTATGGAGATATTGCCAACTGCCATTTCCAGCTACGTCGGAGTCTGCATCTGGTACTGTCAAAGTCCTTGAGCTATCCTCCAGTTAACTATTGCCGATTGCCATTTCCAGCTATATCTGATTCTGCTTCTGGAACTGGCCATGCATTTGCTTCCTAATCAACTACTAGAGCGCCTCAGTGGCGTGATCAGTATGGTCTTGGCCTGCCACCTCGTTGGCAGCGGGTTCGATTCTCGGGCATTCCATTGTGAGGTCAGAGATGTGTATTTCAGGTGATAGAAGTTCACTCTCGACGTGGTTCGGAAGTCACGTAAAGCCATTGGTCCCGTTGCTGAATAACCACTGGTTCCATGCTACGTAAAAACACCATACTAATTAACTAACAATCTAGTCAACTATTGCCAACTGCCATTTCCAGCTATATCTTAGTCTGCTTCTGGAACTGGCCATGCATTTGCTTCCTATACCCAATTTACTTTCCTCCTCCTTGCGACCCTTTCCATACACTTTCCAGGCTCTCCGTCGATAAAGGTGAGATTTTGGGTCCCTGCTGTTATAACCACTGGTTTTTACTGTTTGATATACTGACTAGGTATTATTTACTGGTAGTTGATACAATCTCTCCACACTTTGCACTCTTCTTCCTCCTTCTAGGTGAACAGACTCTTGCTGCACTTACTCTTTGATGTAGTCTTACTGATGGCCATCAGCTTTCTAGTTTTCTGCCAGTGGTTTCTATGTATTTAATTGTCCAATTTACACAGTGTTTCCACTGAAATTGGGCTGTATTATCGCCCTAACCATGAAAAACAGCTAGGAAGTATCCTAGCTGTTTTTCAGTTATATTATCATCATGATCACACTTATATGAACACTACTATCACAACCTCATAGAGTTATCTTGCCACCCTCGTTACTAATATCATTTTAGTGACAACGTCACATATGTAAATCTCCAAACCCGGCGTAACAAATCCCTTAATTTATTCCGTGAAAAACACCTTATTATAGTCTATTAAAAAGGAGTGATTGCAAAAAAATAACAAATTCCTCTCTTGATCCGCATTAATCCACATTCATCCCCATTATCAGATAAAAAACATATTATTGACGGCCTCAGTATTTACCATACAGGCTAATCCGCCTTCATTATTTGTACATTTTTCTCTCAGCACTAATCGCCATTTGATAGGTAACGAAATTACGAAACTTATATAGAGCGACTGCGAATGCATTTCGTCGGAGACTTTTATCACGATCGAGCGTCCGAACAGGGCGAGTTGGTCGGCTTTGGTGTCGGGATGGAAGTCAAGTCAAGTCAAGTCGGTTCAGCCGACGCTCGCTTGGAGGGCCTTCGAATGGAGGTTTCGGTCCAGTGGTCTGGAAAACATCGCCGTCTTCCAAGTCAATTTTCAGTTTTCTGTAAAAGAAAACTATTGAGATGGCTTCTGGTCTGTCCGCTCTCAGACCTTTCAAAATTGCCGAGGTTAGAGGGCTGCAAATTGGTATGTTGATCATCCACCCTCCAATCATCAACCTCAGGTCAAAGGTTAAAGTTAGCCATGATTATGCGTCTGGCACCGCTATGGTTACCAACAACACAAACCATGCAATACCTGTTCGTGGCTTAAAGTTTCATGAGACGCTGCTTGGAGTTTCATGGGTCGTGGCATTATAAGCTCTACAGAAAACCTGATTTAGCCGAAGAAACTTCGACGCATTTTTTACTTACTTTTGGATGGATTTGTTAAATCTTGGTTACAAGGTTTCGAAAACTTGTTCATAAATAAGTTCATTTTGATCGCGCGGCTTCATCGTTTTTTTTTTTTTTTTTTTTTTTTTTAAATAAATCGGCTCATTTTGAATTGAAAACGACCCTTCGTTAGGGCTCCTATCTACGATACTTGGCCAAGTATGGTTTCGAAGCTGAGCTCGGAAGCCGCTCGTGTAGACAGGAACGACGAACCACCTACTATACACTTCCTGGGCAGCTACGAATGAGGTGAATACTTGGGCATTAACCTACGCTTCGATACCCGACCTCGACACTGATGGTCCGCAGCAGAGTACGCCAAAACCATAGGCTACTTACCCAAGTATCGTGTACAAGCTTTCTCGGTGGCCACGGTACAAGAGCCTTACGGCAGTGTTGCTAAGTCTACTTGCCATCTCGTTCCATCTTGGGGTATACTATGTCCCTACGTTTCTCTATGAAGATTTTTTTAAGCAACAATATCACAATAAAACAAGGAATGGAGGAATTATGATAAAGGAAGTGCACGAAAAACAGTAATATGTGGATTCACAAAAAGAAATTTCATAGTCCCTGCGTTTTACACCTGCAAAGTCACAATAAAACATGGAATGGAGAAATCGTGATAAAGGAAATGCACGAAACAGTAACACACACACACACACACACACACATATATATATATGAGTATATATACGAAGGTATTTATTAAGGTCTTTTTTTTTCAAAATTTAGCCCAATGTCCCTACGCGTAGGGGGCAAGTGTCCCTACGCTTGGCAACACTGTCTTACGATTAAATTGTCTCCGAGACTTGGATTCGTTCCGTCAATCGCTTCCGAAAACCGGTTTCTTTCTTTCAAGCCAGTTATTGCAATAAATCACTTCACTTTCGTCACAAGGCTTCGAAAACGTCGGTCAGCTTCTTTCCAACAGTTTCAGATGCATCGATTCATTCCAGTCATCTGGTTTCGAAAACTTAAATTCCTTTAAGGCAGTTTAAAAAATAAATCAGTTAATTTTCAGTTTCATGGTTTTGAAAACGTCGACCAGCTCCTGTTGAATGACCTCAGATTCGTTTATGTCACCAGGTTTCGAAAACCTCAGGTACATTATGCCTAATGGTTTCGATAGCAGTTCATTTCGGTGAAGCTTTACCTAGGGAACATTTGTCCCTATTGCCTGAAAGGTTTCTATAAAAAAAAAAACAGGTTCGGTTTCTGACTGGGTTTGAAAAATGGTTTCTTCCGGTAGTGCAGGCAAATTTATTTTGAAATCGGTCCACTTTGGTCAGATATTTTTGCTAAACCTTCGTTCAGGTTTCCATTTCGATCAAATGGTTTCGAAAACATCAGTCTGGGTCGTACATCCGGCTTAGAAAATCCTGGTTTCTCTCGTTCTGTTTGTAGAAAATTTAATTTGTTTCGGTCAAATGATTCTAACAACACTGGTCTATTGGTCAAATTTCAGTAAGGAGAGAGAGAGAGAGAGAGAGAGAGAGAGAGAGAGAGAGAGAGAGAGAGAGAGAGAAAAAAATTTGGTTCCATAATGATACCTAACGAAGAACCTGTCCCTCCTATCCCCAAAGGGAGGTGCTAGCCCCCAAAATATTATCACCACATTATAATATAAATTGTGTATTATCATTATTATTATTATTATTATTATTATTATTTATTATTATTATTAGATACCTCTTAAAACTCAGACGAGTTCAACTCCTCCTGAGGTCGTCTTTTTTTCAGGCCCCAGGAGTGAG
>NC_061098.1:62158036-62160536 GCF_015104395.2 Macrobrachium nipponense | reverse complement strand
TTGACAAAGATGCCTATTCAAAATTATTCGTGGGAACTCCATTTCTAAAACGAAAGATATTGAATTATAATATTAAGCTAAGAGACAAGCCTCAAGGAATTATACTATAGATATTATCATTGTAATGACCGAAGGAGAATCTTTAAGTTGGTGATACTAAACCAGGTAAAAGACATTATAAAATTATATTAAGTTGGGCCACATTATCACGACCTAAAAGGCACAGCAGACATAAAACAGAAAGAGTCGTAAACTATGTGCAACTGGCAACATGATTGCAAGGAGGTTTGCCTTCTGTCACCGAGACGTGAAACCGCTGCTGCCCTTTCGCTCGTACAGCTACAGCATAATAATATGTGCTCAGCCACGCAGATGTTCATAGAAAACATCCTGCATAATCTAAAATTCACTGTTAGACGAACAATACCCAGTCTGACCACCAGACTGAGAAACGGCATCAATTTGCTCATTCGCTGCATCTTTTAAGTAGTATTGAGACCTGAAGATGATCTAAATTGTGGGAAAAATGGGCTAACGAGGCTTCTGTTCCATAAATGGGCGTTATCTCCCTTCTCACTGGGGGCTGTGCATTCACAAAAGCGTCATATGCTGATTCTGCCATTAATGTAGCTATTATTATTGTTTCTATTCTATTACTATTATTAACGATGGGCCTATTTTTTCATTGTATTACTATGTTTACTAACATGATTACTTCTTATTATTGTCATCTTGAATGTTATATTATATCACTGAGGTTTGCTTTTTCACTTTCGTATCGAGCCCCTCTGGACCTGACTTCTGTATTCCACCTAAGGTCCCTCCCCCCTCCCTCCCTAGCAGGAAATGGGTTCGTAGGCAATCTGTTTTTAATTGCTATCATATTCTATATCCTTTTTTGCCAATATTTTTACTATTACTGAGTCTCAATAATGGTAGTCACTACCAATAACATGATTACTACTTTGTTCTACTACCAAGCATCATTCTTGTATAACTAGATCGTCTGTATCTATTGCAATACCTCTTCCTTGTATTTATCATGTATATGACCTCGTGCTGAAAATATGAGTGATTATTATTATTATTATCCTAAATTAGTAAAATATTACAGAATTACGTATGGTTATTCTAACTGACGAAAGAGCATCTTTAAGCTGATATCCTAAATTAGTAAATTATTACAAAATTATAGTTATTTGTATTTTTTTTTTCTTCGCAGCATTGATTCGTTTGTTAGTTTAACTCCTGTTAAAATTTCTTTTCTTTTCTCTTTCCTTTTTCCTTTTTTGAAGATTATTACTGTAATGACTAAAATAGACTCTGTAAGCTGATTATCCTATACACTAATAAAATACAACAAAATGAATAATCTTTTGTTTTTCTTCCTTACGTGGCTTTTATTTGTTAGTTTAACTTTTGTTACCGGTTATTTTCTTTTCTCTTATATCTTTCTTGTTTTGTCTGAAGCCATAGAATGAGAACTATCAGAGGAGCAGGGGGAGGCGAAGGTGGGTTGGTGGAAATTAGTAAAAGTGAAAACACAGGAGAGTTGACTGGTTACCCATTAAAATTATTCAAAAAATCATGTGACTAACTCCAGTATTAGTGGTTTTCATATATATATATATATATATATATATATATATATATATATATATATAATATATATATATATATATATATATATATATATATATATACACTTGAGTTACGAATATTACTGTTCGTTTAACTATGCCCTTCAAACTGCGGTAATATAAAAGAGGGTCGATTAAAGGCTATAGAAGACGAGATCATCAGTGTTACCCACAAAATAATTAAATAATGACACCAACACAACCTGACGTTTATTAGCTACAAAACTCACTCGGGGCAAAGTCCATAAAACGCAAACACTCTCTCTCTCTCTCTCTCTCTCTCTCTCTCTCTCTCTCTCTCTCTCCCAATCAGGCACTAGAGTATCATGAACCCTTTTGGGAGACCTGTCTCTTAATTTATGGCCCGGGGGCCAAATACAGGTGTAGACATTTTACTTCACGTCTGCGAAATGGTAAAAATGATGTTCATGAAGAGCCCAGGTTTGTTTGCTCACATACACGCATACATACACATGTACACACACACATGTTTGTCCGGTACGCGCTCTACCTGCCTCGCCCCAGGTGTGCAAATACACCTGTTTTGCATAATCGGTCAGCCTTTCATGTTACATGTGATAGGAACATGTGCTCTGATGATGTGCTTCTGAGGTCGTTCCTATATATGCTGCGTGGTACCTAATCTCTCTCTCTCTCTCTCTCTCTCTCTACATACACACACACGCACATATATACATATTTATATATGTGTGTGTGTGCGCGCACTGCCCAATGCAAGAGGTAGCGGGAATATTTGACAACAAACGGAATCTCTAATAGCATCGGTAATAGCTGACAACAGCTATATAATCTCTACCAGTACTACACTCACTGACAACAGCAAGAATTGCCGAGAATGC
>NC_061098.1:62150536-62153036 GCF_015104395.2 Macrobrachium nipponense | reverse complement strand
AAGAACACACATAATGTATTTGTTACTATTCTGATTACTTACCTATGCACGTTCTTTTTACTATTATTGTTAATATTATTATTACTATTACTATTATTATTATTATTGCACATACAAATACAGACATCTTTATTATACATATCACTTTACACAGGTATGCATACCTTTACTCATACGTATGTACTTTATCATTAGGAGTAAATATATATATATATATATATATATATATATATATAATATATATATATATATATATTTATTACCAGCGTCCGCGCGTTCACAAGCCATATAATATTATATAATAAATGCAGCTATTTACATTTTATCCCCAAACACCTGGGCCGTGTAAACTCTTAATAACCGACAAGTAATGAAATTGAAGATTTCGCGCTCGATGTTTTACAAACTGCCGCCGGCTCCTTTTGACAGGTGTCACGAGAGAGAGAGAGAGAGAGAGAGAGAGAGAGAGAGAGAGAGAGAGGAAACCTTGTTTGCGCAGGTGTTTTTTGCGAGTCATGTGTGCGTGTGTGTGTGTGGGTGTTCCAGTACCTCACACACGTGCTCGTATACTTATTGCGCTTTCATCTCTCACGTCTTAGATAGTTTGTGCGTGTGTGTGTGTGTGGGGTGTGTGTGTGTTCGAGTGTTACTGTAAGTATTGTGTGCCTGTTTTTGAACGATAGAAAGCCACTTCTTAATCATTCCTTTAATTTTTGCCTCCATGGCGAGCTTCGTCTATAATCGTCCTGGACTAAAATTTTTACATCATTTCATGACGACACATAATAATTACAAATAAGTCAACTAGTGGTTAAATGATTACAGTTGTCATGGAATTAGCGTTAAAACGTAACAGGTCAATGAATGGGTAACTGTCAATGGTTACTAAAAACGGAGCACTTTTACAAAGAATTAGGTGATTAACAAATAGAAAATAAACACACATATATATAAATATATGTAAAATTAAGGGTTTTTGCCACGAAGGAAAAAATGAAAAAAGCGAGATAGCCGAGTACTTTCGGTCCTGTTCAGACCCTTTACTAAGAGTTTGCCTTAGTAAAGGGTCTGAACAGGACCGAAAGTACTCGGCTATCTCGCTTTTTCATTTTTTCCTTCGTGGCATAAACCTTTATTTATACATTGCATCACGTTTTATATACTTCGTGATCAAGTTATTCATAAATATATGTGTGTTTATTTATATATCTATATAATCATAATTATATATAAAACTGTCATGTCGTTATTTTTGTTTCGCCATGAAAGTCTAAAAGATGATTATTAATTTTTTATTTGTTTACATGCGAAATCTCTCTGACAGTGTAAGTGGTAGGTACATCCAATTTGTGTGGAGGAATTACATCCTACCCGGTTCCATATATATATATATATATATATATATATATATATATATATATATATATATATATATATATATATATATATATATATACAATACATATACATATACATATATATATATATATATATATATATATATATATATATATATATGTTTGTATGTACGTATGCATGTGTGTATGCATGTGTACGTGTTGTACAGGTGTATTCATGATTTATATGAAAATATATGACATTATATGACATAAAGGAGCAGAAAAAACATAAAAACCAAAATATAATATATTTAAAAAAAATGACATAAGACAAACCGAAAGTAAACCATTTAAAAATCATCACAGAATTCTGCACCAAACGCCTCATAACCAGCCCGTCGAATCCTATGCACCACCCTCTCCCAACCATTATCCTACGGGATCCTACACTTCAGATGAGGTATCCTACTATGCAGCCGTTTCCAAAAGGAATCCTACCAAGGCAGAAATAGATACTTCCCTTAAATGCAATTCTTTGCTGTATCCTGCGAATAACAAAGGCATTGCTGTGTTAAAAGCTTCTGTTGCTGCGCTGTGTTGTCGCCGCTGTTACTCTGGGCAAGACAGCAGTCCAGTTCCTTTTGGCCTTTTGTCATGTGAGATAAACCACCTTGTCACAGGATAAGATACTGTCTTTATTGACATCACAACATATATAAACATATATATATATATATATATATATATATATATATATATATATATATATATATTTATATATATATATATATTCATTCGTAAAACATAATTTGATTTTACCATCGCTAAATCTAGAAGAGAGAGAGAGAGAGAGAGAGAGAGAGATAGGTCAAAATGTGCAAAAAGACAAACAAGTATCTTAACACATTCCCCCGCCAACATACAGCGACAGGAGAAGCGATTTAACACAATTATCAATCAGAGGCATTCTGGGAGGGATTATAATTACAAATCCCTCCTAATCAGCAACCTGTTAGGAAAGGAATTAGAGGCATTTTTGTTCTGCGTGAGTTGCTTGTTTATTTTCATGTTAAATAGCTGAGAGAATTGTGATTATTTATACATAATTAGGTGGCTAATGAAGAGTATCTGTACAGGAGGTAATGGGATATGGAAAGAGA
>NC_061098.1:62135536-62140536 GCF_015104395.2 Macrobrachium nipponense | reverse complement strand
CATACCCTCCCCACACTATTGGCACGATAACTGTATCTACTTTGTTCTCTCTCTCTCTTTACAGAAGAGCAAAGGTTTAAGGACCGTGAAAGATGTCATGTTCTTCTTTTGGAGCCTCTTGCAAAAATGACATCATAGATTCCTCATATTTATCGAACATCGAGAAATCCCGTTACTGACACATATGACGATCGGAAGTTCGCGTGTTCAGAAATGGCGAGACCTTGATAAGCAGTTAAGCAGATAAGCGGATAATACGGTTCACCGACTGCTTCCATTCCTACTGCTCCCAAACTTCTGGATTTCTCTATTCCTGCTTATGTTTTCCCTATGTTTTCCACCTCACAACCTTTCCTCCTTCGAGACGATCGATACTTTTCGAAGAGTAAACGCGTTCACCTTTCTTTTATTTTTGCTTTCTACCTGCCCTTGCTTTCGCAAAAAGAAACTACGAAGACTGCGAAGTCTCAACAATTAGAAACAATATCTTGCCTGCTTGTTTTATTTGCGAAAACAAAGAAAAACAAGTGAAGGACCCTCCGTATTCCTCGCCCTGCGCTCATACATCAAACACTGGGCGCTGATTGGTCCTCCAAGGGCGTAATGAAGCTCGCTGATTGGTTGGTTGTTGCCGAGGTGCCTTCAGTGGTCGAGATGAGCAACTGACTGCATTATCTAAATTAATTGGACGATGGAAATGTCGAGGCTCTTGACTCAATTTATGGTCCACGGGATCGGGACGGGGGAGGGGACCACCTCAGGACCTCGGATCTTATTGGGGGTCGCCGCCCTCCTCCCAGGGGCCTTATCGGTCGCTTGCAAGGACCTGGAAGCAGGGAGGGTGAGGGGGAGGAGGAGGTGGTGGTCGCCCCTGGCGGGTGACGGGTCACGTGAGTTATAGAAGTTGGAACTCACAGACCCTCTGGAGGAAAACCAGCTTCCTCGAATGGTCTCGCAGTCGCTTACAAGGACATGGATGCTGGTCACGTGACCCGTCTATAGGAACCGCGAGAAAGGATAACTGGTCAAAACAGACCACTCGAAGAAGTAGAAACCCCGCGTCCTTGAACTATCTGAAGGCCACAGCATCATCTGCAGACTCATCTCCTTAATATATATATATTTCACAGCATCTCCCCGTTCCCCTGTCCAGTTCGTGACGAGGCCACATACGGACAGGACTACTCCCCCTGATCCGGTTAAACTCTGTTGGCTTTATCCATCGATTCGGATTTGGGAGTGGGTTGGTGGATATGTGGACATATATCCACGAGCACGCGTGGCTGCGCGCCTTTTGCTTTGGTATGACAACGACCTCAGAACCTATTCTGCTCTACCCGCCTTCGACAGGAGTCAGTCAGTGGAAAAACCGTTTGTTATGGAAGGTAAAGATGAAGTAACGTGGAAAAAATGGTTTTGGTGAAACGTCAAGTCAAAGATCACTACTGCCTATTGTTGCAGGAACTTTGGCACGAGAATCACATGAACCCCCTTGGCCGTTTGCTTCGCCTTTTGATACAGATTAGCAGAAAATGGCAGTGAGGTCAGTTTGAGAAAATGAAGGGCTGCTAAATTAATTCTGGGTGAAATGAAGCAGCCATTTGCATATTATATTTTTATTTATTTGTAGAAAGAGCAGTTTGTTTTTCGATTTTTCCAGAATGGAATACTTGTTCTTGATTTTTACGTTTTTCTTTTCAAGGTTACGTTCTTACGTTTATCAACAAAAGAATATAAGCCAATTACACAGAAATGGATTTTTTATACTAATTACTAAATATACTTTGACCTCATCATTAGCGTGGTTTCCAAAAATTAAAACAATCTCCTTATTAATTAGTTTGCGGTCACTTAATTGATGCATATTTGCAACAAGTCGGTTGGCTGATTCAGATTAAAATGGCCAAATACCAGCACAGGCTCTTGCCCGCAAGTTTGGTAAGGTGCTAGCAGGATAACAGGCATGGCATAGACCCCAGGACTCGAGCAAACCAACCAAAACCAGATTCAGGACAACGCGTTCCCCGACCTGATGCAAATCCATCAATCAATCACAGAGAGCCCCTTGAGATCGATTGATCGGATTTGACATGCCAGCTAAGGGCTGTCGTTGGCGTCACAACCGCAGCGGTCAGTCGGTACCGGTTCCCCCGCCCGGTAACCGGAAGAAATCTTCGGAAAATTAAATGACTGTATACCAGTTAGTCAATCTTCCCAGAGGATTACATGTACGGTTAATCTTCAACGAAACCGGATTACGTGTGATTAATCCGCTCTCTTGCGTTCTCCATTTCTACCTCCGTTGACTTCAATGGCGTAGTCATCTGGATGCCTCTCTCTCTCTCTCTCTCTCTCTCTTCCCTTTTACCTTGCGGATTAACATCACATTTTTCCTTTTGAAGCTCGCTTGGTACTTGGTGCGGAATAGCGTTCCTTCTGCTTCCTCCTGTGGCCGCGAGCGAGAGAGAGAGAGAGAGAGAGGAGAGAGAGAGAGAGAGAGAGAGAGAGAGAGAGAAATATGGGATTTGGGCACAATTTTTAGCCCACCAGCATATATCTACATATTCGACATGCATACGGTTGTACACTATTTCTTCCGAAATCGTTCCTCGCACCAGTGAACGGGAAAGGAATCACTTGTCAGGAGAAGAATAAGATTTCACGCGTCGTGGGACCAGTTAGAAAGAAGAATAAAAAATGTAAACAAATAAAGCAGCACACACTTCCGTATCGACATAAGCGAAGGACCTCGAGGTGAAAAAAAGACACACTTTTCAAAAGAGGAGGAAGAAGATTTCCCGCGTCGTGGGACCAGTTGGTAAGAAGAAGAAGACTCTGAAAATGTAAACAAACGAAGCCCGAAGCGAAGGAAGAAGATTTCACGCGTCATGGGACAAATTAGCAAGAAGAAGGAGGCTCGAGAGTGTAAACAAACGAGGCCAAAGCAAAGGACTTTCAGTTGTAAAAAAAGAAACCTTCTTTATAGAGGAAGATTTCACCCATAGCAGGACAATTTAACCAGAAGAAGAAGAAGACTCGCGAATGTAAACAAACGAAGCAGCACAAAGCGCGAAGGCCTTCGAGATAGAGAGGGGATGATGCTTTTTCATTCAGATTCGACCCTTTCTTTTTCTAGAAGATGATGGCCTTTTGCCGCTCGATAGAGACGCCGACAAAAAAGGGAGGAGAAGAAGAATGAAGGCTATGGAGAGGGAGAGGGGGAGGGAGAGTTCCGGTATATAGCCTCTCCTCTACCCCTCTTCCTCCTCTCCCTCCTCCTTCTCCTCTCCTAAACCTCCTCACCCCTTAATCTCTCTCTGTTGAAAAGCAATTCACTTCTCATTTGCTGTTGCCACCGACACTGATAGGTCGTTTATAACGCCACCATCTGGTTGAAGAGGAGTCGGGGAGGGGGAGAGGGAGAGGGAGGGAAGGAGGGTGGTAGACTGGGAAGTTAAGAGGGGTTGTGGGCGAGGGGGTTTGTGGGTGGGGAGAGTTTGGATGAGATGGAGGAGGGAATTTATAAGAACCGAATTCCTTTGGGGAACAACACACAAGAGTTTATCAATCTGGAGTGCTCTTACGAAAGGGTGAAAGTAATTTATTTCAAAATTAAGGTTTATTATTATTATTATTATTATTATTATTATTATTATCATTATTATTATCATTATTATTATTATTATTATTATTATTATTATTATTATAAAAAACCAAAACGTCAAAAACTACTGGAAACGGAATTAAAAAATCTGTTAGGATTTATTACCATTTTATCGGACACCATAAAATGTAGATATAATAATAATAATACTAAAAATAATAATAATTATACTTTATGATGACAACAAAGGCACAAAACAAATGATTAATAGTTACAACTAATTCTGCGCAGTATGGGGGGGGGGGGGGGGGGGGGGGGGGGGGGGGGGGGGGGGGCCGGGGGGGGCCGGCCGCGCCGCCAGTAAAGGCCAAAGAAGAGTTGTTAGGTTTTCAAATGAAATTAGATGTTTATCTTTCTTTCTTCTGTTAGTCTGTTTGTGTGTTAGTGTAGGTACTGTCTCTCTGAGTGCTATTTGATCTGTACTTAAATGTAGTAAAACTGTATTTACAAAATGTAGAAAACTTTACTTAGGAAATATAGTGAATTGTACTTGAGCAAAATTGGGCAGATTGTACTTTGGTACAGAGATGATAACAATTGCTTTCCCTACAGAATAACTTCTTTTTATTTTTGATGAAATGGCACTTACTGACAATCGAAGTGTCTGTACAATTCTTAGCACTCACCCCGAAGATTTGGAGGTCCTAAAGCGATACCCAAAAATATGGAGCAAAAAATTTGAAGTAAAAAATTTTGAGGCAAAAATTTAGAAACAAAAAATCTGAAGAAAAAGTTTGAAGCGAAAAAGAAATTTGTGGCAAAAATTTGGAAGGAAAGTTACCGAAGCGAAAATATTGCGCACAA
Organism: Macrobrachium nipponense; assembly: GCF_015104395.2. Lineage (NCBI taxonomy): Eukaryota > Metazoa > Arthropoda > Malacostraca > Decapoda > Palaemonidae > Macrobrachium > Macrobrachium nipponense. Next base: position 62,136,068 of record NC_061098.1, on the reverse strand, counting down.
AAAGCCGAGAGCCTACGACCAACACAAAGTCTTTCAAACATACCCACACCTAACTCTCTGGGACCACACTAAACAGAAATGACTTTCTTAGACTCAGTTTTTCATTTCGTGGATGAGACCCCGTGGAGGCACCTTTCCTGTCAGAGCGACATTTTCTACACTTCAGGAAACATCAGCAGTATACCTTTTTAACTTCAAAACGCAAAACGCCTAAAACGAGTTTCAATATTCCTAAAGAAAGCTCGTGGAAGGAAAAACGAAAATGTGGAAAATACGAGGTATAATGAAAATGTATTCATCAAAAGGAAGGAATTGTAATTAGACAGAGAAGGAGTAAGTAAAAAGTAAACGCAGCATGAAAAATTAAAAAGTGGGGCTCATAAAAATTTGAAAAAACAAAAATTGGAAAAAAAAAACAATAAAAACGCAACTGCCTCAAAAGACAGGGATTACAAAAAGAGAAAATACAAAAAATGAATAACTAAAAAAAAAACTTACATAAAATACAGAACGAAACCAAATCTTTCTGAAG
>NC_061098.1:61993036-62128036 GCF_015104395.2 Macrobrachium nipponense | reverse complement strand
TTACTTACTGTTCGTCTGCCGTTTTCGACTGCTTCGTACAACACTTTATCCCCAACCTTATGACTCTCTAATCTTTCGTTATCTTGTCTCCGCAACACCCGCTCTTCCTCACTTGAACTTGATCTCGCTTTCAAAATCTCGAACAATTCATAATATATTCGCTGGGGGATTTTATGTACTGACGCATTACACAATGACACAGCCTTACCTAACCACAAATCCCATTCACTCTCGCTTTCAGTCATCATTCGTGACAGTTCACTGAAAGTTCTAATGGTTCTCTCTGATAACCAATTGGCCCTAGGCAGTACATGCTCTGTCCCCCATTCTCTCAACATTTGCTCAAACGTTCTTCCAACAAACTCGGGCCCATCGTCACTCAACCAACATTCGAACAGGACTTCTCACACACGCAGACGCAGACAACCTGTACTCCGCACTTCTTATTCTTCACAGGTACACAACTTACAAACTTACTCTTGCGATCCACCATCACTACTGCTCCCACATTACCTCTTGCAGTTATCGGGAAAGAAACAAACAATCGCCACTCACTCATACGGCTCTTTCAATACTTAACCTCAGCACAGGCGGCCTCACATAAACTACGATACTCTCCTCTCTGACACTTCACACGTGTCGCCACGTCTGCACAAATTCTCCTCAAATTCGGCGAAAACATTCTTTCATGCACTCTACCAACTCAAACCTCCCCCTATGGCCGTACCTATCGTGTACTTAACACATTCCTATGGGACTATCAATCAAAACGTCGTCCACAATGAATCAAAACTTTTTTCCATAAGTGAACAATACGGTTTTTTAACGATTAATCAAAGGTTTTTTTTTATCATATTAATCAAAACGTTTTCTGCGATAGATCAAAACACTTCCACAATCAACAACATTTTCCCCTGAATAATAATAAAAAAATTAATCAAAACTTTCTTTCCCCGATTAACCCAATTTTTTACGATTAAGCACAAAACGGATTTTCCTCGATTCATCAATTGGTTTTTTTCCCAAATTAATCAAAATCAAAACGTTATCGACGTTTAATCAAGCCGTTATTGTGCGATTAATCAAAACTTCTCTACGATCAATATCACACTTTTTCACGAATAATCACAACTTTTTCACGATTAGGCAAAAACTTTTTACACGATTTGAAAACCATTAATTAAAGCGTTTCTTCCACGATTACTATAAACGTTTTTACCACGATTAATAATAAAAATTTTTCCACAGTAATCAATACGTTTTACCACAATTAATCAAAACGTTTTCACCACTGTAATCAGAACGTTTTGACCACGATTAATTAAAACGTTTTTCCCCACTGTAATCAGAACGTTTTTACCACGATTAATCAAAACGTTTTTTCCCGCTCTAAGTCACATATTTTTCGCTGAGCGCCAAGATTCGATAAGATTTTCCAGACGACTACTTTTAATCACCAACAAAAATTACCGCTGGAAGTTAATAAGGTCGACCCCACCGTTCGCCCTTGATGTAAACACGACCTTTCAGGATGGGAGGGGGTGGGAGGGAGGGAGGGGAAAATGGTAGGGGGGAGAAGGAGGAGGAGGAGGAGGGAGGCAATCAATCCCAGATATCCTATCACTAATCCTATTGGTCGGGTGATTATACAATGGTAGGATTTGCTTCTCCTACCCTTCTTGCCCCTTCGCCCCCTTCCCCGGGGTTTTAGGGGGTAGGGGAGGGGGGGTTCACTGATTATCTAGGGTGGGAGCCGGGCGGTGAACTGATTATCTAGGGTGGAGGGATTGGCTCATCATCATCTGGCGTAATTGAGGTTCCTGACTCCTGTGCCAAAGGTATTTCATAGTATTGGAGTGATGAGCTCGTTTACAAGTGGTAATTGATTTTGTTTGTGTCGATACGTCATGCATGTGTGCTCGCGCGGCGCACACACACAAAAACACACTTACATATATATGTGTGTTTGTAATATATATATATATATATATATATATATATATATATATATATATATACGAAATTGTTATCAACTAAAAAATTCCCCTTCGGTACATATATGAAAATATATCATTTGGGAGGTAAAGTGAATTTAGATATTATAGGACATTTGTAGCTTGAATTGATATATAAATGGATCACGGTTCGATGTGATAATTATTCATAACAAAAGGCTACGTGCTGTCAAACGCTCGAATTGGCTAACATGGTAGACGGGGTTCCATATCGATTCTAATTACGAAAGCACCGAGGTCGAGGGTGATTTGTAAGGTCAGAATCGATATGAACTTATAGCGTCTCTGTTGGCTGATTGGATAGCGTCACTGACTGTCCTGATTTCGTCCCCGTCCACTTGGACGGTGGTTTGATCCCATGGGGGGACGAAATTGTTATCAACTAAAAAATTCCCCTTCGGTACATATATGAAAATATATCATTTGGGAGGTAAAGTGAATTTAGATATTAAAGGACATTTGTAGCTTGAATTGATATATATATATATATATATATATATATATATATATATATATATATATATATATATATATATATATGGCCATCTACTCATTTGTAAATATCATTCAATAAGAATTCTTTATGTACAAATAAGAAAAGGGAGTTACTATTATTATTACATAAATAAATCATCCGATTATAATTGTCATCATTATACACGCTATTATTATCAATTATTATTATTACCGCAGACCACGACTTTGGAAGATCGCCCGTAGACTCCTGCAGCAGTGCCAACAGCAGTCCCGGGGGCTCTCCCGCACCTCGGTCTCCTTCGTCGTCTCCGCCTGCCGCCCACACGCCCATAATCACGCCCGCGCCCTTCCCGCCCCCTGCTCTGTCATTACACCACCACCAGGTATGACAGGTTAACTGGTTACTTGTGATTCAACAGAATTTTTGATAGGTTTTGATTTGGAAGGGAAAGTCCTTAGGAGGGAGGACCTGTTCGCTTTCAGTTGCCCAGACTGTTATATTGAACATTCTACCTTGACACTTCCCGTCACGTGAAACATTCTACCTTGACACTTCCCGTCACGTGAAACATTTCTACTTGCAACTTTCCCGTCACGTGGAACATTCTACCTTGACACTTCCCGTCACGTGAAACATTCTACCTTGACACTTCCCGTCACGTGGAACATTCTACCTTGACACTTCCCGTCACGTGAAACATTCTACCTTGACACTTCCCGTCACGTGAAACATTCTACCTTGACCACTTCCCGTCACGTGAACATTCTACCCTTGACACTTCCCCTTGTCACGTGGAAACATTCTACCTTGACACTTCCCGTCACGTGAAAACATTTCTACTTGACACTTCCCCGTCACTTTTGTGGAAACATTCTACCTTGACACTTCCCGTCACGTGAAACATTCTACCTTGACACTTCCCGTTCACGTGAAAACATTCTACCTTGAACACTTTACTCCCGTCACGTGTAACATTCTACCTTGACACTTCCCGTCACGTGGAACATTCTACCTTGACACTTCCCGTCACGTGGAACATTCTACCTTGACACTTCCCGTCACGTGGAACATTCTACCTTGACACTTCCCGTCACGTGGAACATTCTACCTTGACACTTCCCGTCACGTGGAAACATTCTACCTTGACACTGCCCTTGACACATCCCGTTCACATGGAACATTCTAAACCTTTTGACACTTCCTGTCACATGGAAACATTCTACCTTGACACTTACCTGATCAGCATGGAACAGTTTCTAACCTTGACACTTAACCTGTTCACATGGAACATTCCTTATACCTTGACACTTCCTGTCACATGGAACATTCTAACCTTGACACTTCCTGTCACGTGGAACATTCTACCTTGACACTTCCTGTCACATGGAACATTCTACCTTGACACTTCCTGTCACGTGGAACATTCTACCTTGACACTTCCCGTCACATGGAACATTCTACCTTGACACTTCCTGTCACATGGAACATTCTACCTTGACACTTCCTGTCACATGGAACATTCTACCTTGACACTTCCCGTCACATGGAACATTCTACCTTGACACTTCCTGTCACATGGAACATTCTAACCTTGACATTTCCTGTCAGTGGAACACAAAAGATGTAAACAAACATCCTACAATGATTCCTTCAACCCCACGAAGCATCCTGTAAAAACAAAGACGCCCTTATGAAGTATCTACCTTCCCAAAGGAGTCCTTTAACTTCCTCTATCCCTCAGATGACAGGAGGGCTCCTCAGCGGGCGGCTCTCTCCCCTCGGAGGCGCGGGTGGGGTCGGTGCAGGAGGAAGATGTACCACCAGCCTCAGTAGCGTCTGCGTCTCCACCAGCGGGATGGGAGTCACCATGGCTCAGAATGCGCTGGCCACCGTCAGTGTTGGTACGTCTGAAGCATCAATTATTCTTTTGATAAGACATTTTGATTCAGATTAAACTACGTTTGGATTCTTTTTCTGTAGTATTTATCTATTTTTTTTTCTTTTCTATCTAAGATATATCATTCAAGTTAAATTCGTTTTGCTTCTTTTCAATAATCTTGTTAAAATATATTTTTGAGGCAACAAATTGACATTACATATATAATATAATATATATATATATACATATATATATATAATATATATATATATATATATATAAGTTAATATATATACACAATATACACATACACACACACACACACATATATATATATATATATATATATATATATATATATATATATACTATATACATAATATATAATATAAACACATAACCCTTACGTGGGCAAGTCTAAACTCTCTCTCTCTCTCTCTCTCCGTCTGTCTTGCCAAGATAATTTAAACTGCAGCCAGAGAACTTACATAAACCGAACAGTTGAATAATAATGATACAAAAGGAGAGAAAAAGGGCAGAGAGCCAAGCAGCCAGCTGGGGACGCCGAAGGGAACGCTTATGAAGAACTTCCTTGACCAAAGCCTTGTGGCAAATCAAATATTATCTTTTAAACAAAAGATGATTTGAAAATGGAGTTCACCTAAGGTGACCTAAGTAATGAACTATGTTCCTGGTTGATAGTCAACTGTTGTGAGAGGAAGGCGAGGTTACAAGGAGATAGGAGGAACGAGAATTGGCGGGAATGATAAAAAATGAGGGCCTCAATGAGGTCATCCTCAAGCCTCGAGGATGCTCCAAGGATAGGAGACTTCACATCTAAGGATTCAAAAAATGACTTAAAATGCCTCGTCCTTTTCGCTTCCAGGGAGCATGGGCGTGAGCAGCGTAGGCGTCGGCAGCGTGGGCGGAGGTGGGCGGCGTGTATCCCCCGGGCTTCAGTGTCTGGTGTGTGGGGATACTTCTTCGGGAAAACACTATGGTATCCTGGCCTGCAACGGGTGTTCAGGATTCTTCAAAAGATCCGTTCGGCGTAAGCTTATTTATAGGTGAGGGAGATTAGCATTATTATTATTATTATTATTATTGACAGCCTTGAGCAATATATATATATATATATAGATATATATATATATATATATATATATATATAATATGTATATATATATATACGACAATCATCTCATCAGTGACCTTTGACCTTTGTATGCTCTCTTCCCCCCGTAGGTGCCAGGCCGGAACCGGCGCATGCGTCGTAGACAAGGCCCATCGAAACCAATGCCAGGCCTGTCGTCTAAAGAAAGTGTCTACAGATGGGAATGAATAATAAAGACGGTAGGTTCTCATAGTTTTCAGTTACATTTATATTATGTAATATAGTTATACATTATCTGATGCAATATTGTACGCACTGTGTATTAATGGTTCGTTTCTGGTAAATTCTCAGCTGTAAATGCTTCTGTCTGTCTGTCTGTCCTGTCTGTCTGTTTATATCTCTTTAAAATTATATATATATATATATATATCTATATACTATATATATAAAATTATAATATATATTATATAATATACACATATATGTACATATATATAAAAGAACCTTGCTTTACTAATAATAAAGGCATATGTAATTTTATAAGTATATTGCTTTCAATAAATAAAAATTATCCCTCAATCATATGTCATTTTAATGTGTGAACACGATACAATAAAATAAAATAAGATTTATTGATATAGAAAGGTCTCAATCTATATGACCAAAGTGAATTCAGTATCATTTTCCATCTAAAGTTGAGCCATCTCTCTTTTATGGAAGTGAAGTGTGGATGTTCAGTGTGAATGAAAAGCAGTTTGGATGAAGTTCAGGGAATATAAGGGGGATATAAGAGCAATGTAAATGGGTGTAAGGTGACATAAAGTCGGTTATAGATGGGTGACAGCAATAGTCATAAGTCAAAGAGTTAGCACTCCAAAGTGGTTTGGTCATGCAGAGAGAATGAAGGACATTATCTACTACACAATATCAGCTACTGGACGGAAGTTAGATGTCAGAGGTGGTCATAAAATTATGTATGGTAAACAAGATGGAAATAGGAAAGAAAAGCTCACAAAAGGTAGTCAGGGCAATTGAAGATAGTTATGGCAAAAGTGGTCATAGAAGGTAGGTATTACAAACAGCAAGTAGATATATCAAAAGAGGTAGTCGCACAGGGTAAATATAGCAAAAAAGTGGTCACAGAAGTTAGATACGGCAAAGCATTGTTCAAAATTGGTACATAGGGCAATGAGGTGGTCACAGCGGGTAGATATGGCAAAAAAGAGGTCACAGAAAGTAGACATAGCAGAGAAATGGTCACAGCAGGTAGATATGGCAAAGAATTGGTCACAGAAGGTAGTTATGTAAGATGAGTGGCAACAAAAAAATAGATATGGCAAGGGATGGTCACAGAAGACAAAATATTTCAAGATTGGTCACAGAAAGTAGATATAAAGCAACAGAGCTGGTCACAGAAGGTAGATATAGCAAAAAGTGATCGCAAAGTTAAACAAATATGGCAAAATGGTGGTCACAGAAGGAAAACTAATAATTACCTGTCAATAATATGGAAGTATGATATGAGGGCTTCCCACTGGCAATATATCAAAATATGACGCAAGTACCAGTTATGAAAAGGGATGTTTCCAGGTCAAGAGCCCGTGCTACCATAATCCGCCTTTACTGAGAAGCTACAAAAAGAAGGGAGTGTTTTCTAGTCAAGAAGCCATGCTGGTTTAACCCACCAAAGTTATAGCAGCAGATTTTTCTGAGAGAGCGCCTGAGCTGGCCGCTGGCCTTCGAGTAACCACAAACCCACTGATATCAACAAGAGGCATATAGGCGATAACAGCAGGTGATAAAGTGGGAAATTTTGAGCACATGCAAGCAACCTACCCTCAACAAACACATGCTAACAACAGATGTTCTGTTCTTCTGTTGTCTCCAAACAGCTGTGCAGAACGAGAGGCAACCCAGAAACACGGCGACCATCAGACCGGAGGCCTTCGCGGAGATGGATCAGGAGAGGCTCCTAAGGGAGGCTGCTGTGGCCGTCGGAGTTTTCACGTAAATAACTTCCTCTACTTCTTCTTCTTCTTCTTCTCCTCTTTGAGATTTTGCTGATTCTTTGTTCTGTCAAGTTGCTACACTATGAGTAATTCTGCTTTATAGTTTGTAGGCGTTATTTGTAAGGATAAACTTACCTATATGCGAGTTCAGTTTAGATGAAGATTATTTTACAAATAGATTCTTCGGAGCCTTTTTTGGTGTATTTATTTGCCTTTTTCACAAATAAATAAATTCTTAAAAGGTAGTTTAGGGCATTAAGACTCTCCCAACAAATAAATAGCTTATCAAAAGGCATTTTGGTGTATTTAAGACTCTCGCAAGAATCTGCTTTAGAAAACCCACTTTCCTCATCAAATAAATCCAAAAAATTATCTTTAAACTTCTTCCTTTTCACTTCATTGCAGTCAGGGCCTAACTAAGTAAGAATCACTGGCTAAAAAGTCTTTTTATATCTTGATTTAGGGCCATCTTTCACTAGGACGTCATCTAGCACAACCACATTCCCGTTTTCTTTCGACCAGAGCCGATATTCCCGTTTTCTTCCCTCCAGTAGACCCCCGTTGCCGCTCCCGGGCCTCGTCTCAGCAGCGATGGGTTCCACCCGCGGCTTCCTGGCGCCCCCGTCCATCACTACCTCCCCCTTCACCAACAATCACGCCCACCACGCCCTCGCCTCAATTACCACCACGCCGGCGCCCGTTCCTCCACCACCGCCGCCGCCTCCTCCACCTCCACCCACGACCTCCAACAATAACAATAACAACAACCCAGCCACCATCAACCATATGACCAGTTCGAGTGGTGTTGGAGGAGGAGGAGGTGTTGGAGGAGGTGGTGGTGGAGGAGGAGGAGGGGGAGGTGGTGGGGGATCAGTGATTTCGAGTCTCCAGCCTCACTCACCCTCCAAGGACGACCTTGAACACGGTAAGAGAAGACAGAAGCCCTCAGGAGTCCCTGAAGGGGAGATGTCAGGATTGACCTCATTTGGTTTCTATGAAGAAATACAGAGAAATAAGGAAATAAAAATGAAAAATATGTAAAAATAAGAAAACAAAGGACAAATCTGAACATAAGAAAAACAAGAAAATACGAACATGCAAAAAAAAGCATAAAAAATACAGTAGAAGGCCTACTGTAGTCAGCTTAGCATTAGCAGTTGGAGAAACTATTTAGAAGTGGCCATCATTTTCAAGTGAGATAGTCAATAGTTCTGGAGATAGAAGATGGATAGTTTATTTAATAGTTCAGATAGTACATGACTTCGAAAGGTCCAGCCTTCTTAAAATGCCATTGTTATAGAGTATAAAACAAAAGACTGCAGCTCTTTTAGACGAAACCACAAACAGAACAGAACAGAATATTACACTCTTTCGAAGGGCATTCCAAAGTCTCATTCAAAAATGACATGCACACGTCGTAGGTTTTCATAGAAGTTCAGCAAATAAGTATAGTTAGGAATAGATTGGACTGACTTGGTTAAATTAATAGGATGGATGGTTATACTTGTAAGTAAGAGAGAGACGTTACAAAAGAGAAGAACCACTGATACCTTAATTCTTTTTTTTATAAAAGCAAAGTTTTTCACTATATTTTCCCATAAAACCAAAAACCGGTTTCCCTATCTGGTACAGAAAACAAAAATGAAATCTCATGTTATTTTTAGTACAAGAAATCGACTCAATTAGCGGCCTATTTTGCTCAGAAGCTGAAATTTATCTTGCCAATTTTATGCAGGAAACCGAAACATCCTTGCCTATTTTGCTTAGAATACCCAAACTCTATTGCCTATTTTGCTTGGGAAACTGAAAAATTATTGACTATTTTGATTATAAACCGAAGCATTATTGCTTATTTAGCTTAGAACCCGAAACATTATTCCCTATTTTGCTTAGAGTACCGAAACTTTATTGCATATTTTGCTAAGAAACCGAAACATTACTGCCTATTTTGTTTATAATCCGAAACATTATTGTCTATTTTGCTTATAAAACCCAAAAATTATTGCCTATGTTGATTAGAAACTGAAACATTATTACTTATTTTGCTTATAATCCCAAAACTTTATTGCCTATTCTGTGCATAAACAAACAACAAAAAATGCCTATTCTGCTTAGAAAACCGAAAAATTATTGCTTGTTTTGCTTTGAAAACCGAAACATTATTGCTTATTTTGATTAGAAACCGAAACATTGCCCATTTTGCTTATGAAACCAAAACATTAATACCTATTCTACGCAGGAAACCACAAGATTATTGATTACTCTGTGCAGGAAACCAAAAGATTATTGATTATTCTGTGCAGGAAACCAAAATAATTATTGCCTATTCTCAAAAAACAACGAAACATTATTGCCTCTTCAGCACAGAAAACCGAATATTGCCTATTCTGTGCTGAAAACGAAATTATCATTGACTTTTTTTAACAGAAAACCAAAACATTTTTTCTGTTCTGCACAGAAACCAAAAACAGAAAGAGGCTCTGTCTGCCATTTTCAACAGAACACTGTGAAAGCTGATTCATTGATCCTCATCTACTGTCTCAGGTGTACGCAGTGGCGACTCCCCCTTGGATGTAACAGGTGGAGGAAGTGACGATGTAGGAGGCCCCATCGTCCCCCACATGCCTCCGGTCTCATCCTGCTCCTCATCATCTTCATCAGGGACGTCCTTTGTGGAAACGGGGCCCTTGTGGGATCCCCTTCAGGAGTCCGTGCAGGAGACCGCAGCCAGGCTGCTCTTCATGGCCGTCAAGTGGGCGAAGAACCTCCCTTCCTTCAGCAGTCTCCCCTTCCGCGATCAGGTGAGGACAACCACAGGACAAGTGGTATTGATACTATTATAATTATTAATAGTGGTATTGTTGCTGGCTTATTGCTTAGATAAGTACAGTATTTATAAAACTTAAACATATGAAACTACTTCTAGGACCAAAACACAAATCCTTCAATTTATTTCCAGGTCGTGTTACTCGAGGAGGTGTGGTCCGAGTTGTTTGTTCTCAACGCAGTTCAGTGGTCCTTACCTCTGCCCACATGCCCATTACTTTCTCCTTCAGCTCACGCCCATACCCTCGCCCATGCCCATAAAGCTGCCCAGGCTGCCCATGACATCAGACAGCTGTCAGAGGTGGCCGGAGCCTTCAGAGATCTTGCTGTGGATCCAGCTGAATTCGCTTATCTCAAAGCTATTGTTCTATTCCGACCAGGTCAGAACTTTTTTTTTCTCTTCCTTGATATATTCATTATAATAATACTATTTTAACTGTCCTGCTATTGGCCTGCTTAATACCTAACCACTGAACTAGCAAGTTCCATTGAAGTCTCTTGGTGCTTCATTATCTTACAATAATGTTTCATTAATTCTCCTTCAGTGTCCCATCATTTAATAAGACTTTATTTAGTCTCTTTAAGTGCCCCATAATTCAATAAGTTTTATTTACTCTACTAGTGCCCCACCACTTGACTAGCAACAACAGAGTTCCATTTAATCTTCCAGTTCTTCACTGTTTGACAAGAAAGTTCGAGTTTAATTTTTAGACGGCCACATTTAACAAGAAAGATAGTTCTTAATTTTTTCCAGTGCCTTGTCATTCGAAAAGAAAGTCCCACTTAATCTCTTTCAATGCATCACTTCAATGAAAAGTTCTGTAGCTTCCATCACTGCCTCATAATTTGACAATAAAATCCAACTTTAGTATCTTTCAGTGTCTAACAGTTTAGCAAAAAGATCTCTATCTATTCATTGCTTCATATAATGCTTGCTTTTTCACAGGGTTTCTTTCGCATTAACAATCATGAAAGTAAATGTTTAGAATTACATTTTACTTATTTCTATGTACCATACAATTTGGGCACACTGGTTTTGCAAAAATGTCTGAGAACAATGATCTGTCATTCAAAAACTTCACTGATGAATTTTCCCAAAAACAAGGCTCTTGAAAGAAAGGACATTCCTTGTATAAAAATTCTTTTTTCTAGTTAGACATAATTAATAATATACCAAAGTGCTCTTTCTTTGTTTATAGCTGTCTATCTGACTATGAGCCACATGTTAGGCAACATTCCTTGTGTTTAAGAAATCATCAAGAACAATGTGTTGCTTTTTTTACTGATTCCTGTTACTCTTTTGCAGTGCGTGGCCTCAAAGACTCTGCCCAAGTGGAGTCTCTGCAGGACCAAGCCCAAGTGATGTTGAGCCAGCACGTGAGGGCTCACTACCCAGCACGTCCGGCCCGCTTCGGTCGACTGCTTCTCCTCCTTGCAACCCTCCGTTCGCCACCTCCCCCCAGAGTCCAAGCGCTCTTCTTTACCGCTACCATAGGGAATACCCCAATGGAAAAGATTTTGTGCGATATGTATAAAAGCTGAGTGTGAGGCTTGGCTGCATTTAATTCCTATCTCTGCGATGACTTGACAAAAAGATGAAATGAGTCAAAACTATACTTTTGTTAAAAAGTAGATCAGGTTTTATCTATGGTTATGATAAACTTGCCAGGTGTTCATTATGTTATTCTGAATATTACAGATATCTATGGTTAATTTTATGACCTGTGAACATGTGTAAACATCTAAAGCTGAGAATGTCAAAAGGTCTGTGCCATATAGCTGATAGTACAAATAACACTAGTCAAAAAAACTAGTCTTATGCAACTGGCTGGATTAACAGTCATCAAGGTTGTACAGCTGCATTGAATTTTCTGAAATTTTAACAACTGCAACAAGAAAAGGATTGAAAATCAACTGGTTGCAATCAATGACAGATATAACTACTGCCACCAACAAACCACATGTTGTGACTGGCTCAACTCATTTTAAGAGTACTGTACGCAGATTCAAGTTGTGACTGATGACCGACTGAATTGTTACGGACATTTTCAGCTGCTGAAGATAATCAACAACAAACTAGTTCATCACAGACATTATGCTAGTCACAGCTAACATCAGCTTGTTTGCTATATATTGTACATCATACTCTAGTCATGAATAACACTGGCTTGTCTGTCACTGACTTATTCTAGCCAAGACTAATGTAAAACCTATTCATCACCCAAATCGCATTCTAGTCTTGACTACAAATGACATATTATAGCCATAACTACAGTAATAACATATCTTATGTAAACCTCTTGAACATAAAGTTCTTCATATTCTAGTCATATTTAACATCAGCTTGTCCATTACAGAAAGCTTGATATTCCAGTCAAAGCTAACAAAAACTTGTCCAATACAGCCACCATGTATTCATAACAGATTTTCCATGAAAATCTCTGTTAGTTCCCGCACAAGACTATCTTAGTTTTCCAAACAGGAATGGACATTCCAACACAAGGAACAACTATGTAGTAGAGTATTGTACATTAACTGAGCAGTACATTGTCACCATACTATCATTTTAAATCTAATCATTCTGAATTTGGTGGGTAAAGGATATAGCAATCATATCAACAAAATCATCATTGCTGGAAGAGTAATTGTCTTTTCACCTTATTGATTCCTGATTTCTTAATTTGGGTCATATCATAAAAGGCACCCACAGATTCCAGTTCCACAGCAGTGTTTTCTATGTGCCAAAATCTAAGAAGAATGTTCAACTGGACTCAAGGCAATGCTGTTCCCTGTACTGCTGTATTTGGTCAGCAAATAGGGTAGAAGACAAAATGTACAGAGTATATAATAATTACTCAGCAATGACCATATACATTCATGTGAAATTAACCAAAAAAGGAAATCAGCCTGCTAAACAAACTGTTCACTGAACAGAATGGTATACATATGTAAATAATACCTTATCTTTAAAGAATAACTGGAAACAAAAAAAGATACAGTGCATCAATGAAGAAAAACAAGTAGTATATAACCATCCCACAGTTGAAGCCAAAGCAATTCCCAAAACGGACATCCACACAGCGAATGGGTCACCTACAATCCAACATCATTACTGGAATGACAATTAATTAGTTAATCTAAGATATGCCTAGATTCACCAATACATACTTCATCCGAGTGATGTGAGAACTTGTCTAAAATGCAATATTACTAAAAAGAAACTCATATAAAATCTAGTATTTTACTCAAGAATATTGGAATGAATGCTCACCAATGAGATTAGCTGTTCCCTGAGGAAAAGGTCACTACTATATTCACCCTCTTAATACCTTTATCATTGTTATTATCATTTTCATTATTATTAGTATTATATGAACCAAAAGTCTGAAGGAAGAAGCCTTTAAAATCATTCACTTTCAAATCAACCTTTCACAAAATATTAGAAAGCCCAAATACATACAAAAAACAGCAATCAACAAATAGTTTACACAGAAAGAATATTGACATCTGATAATTGAATAATACAATTCCCAATACAATACAGAACATTACCAAATAATCATCCAACTCAAATACAGTACAAGTGTACATGAAGTTCATCTAAATCTGATATATATACTTGACATGATGAGCATCATATAAAAAAAAGATGCCTTGTTCACAACACTAACTCTAGTTTTCACCACTCCAAACCTACTTCGCTAGAACCCCCTTTATGATTTTCTTTTTCCATTACCAATTAAATAAAATCTTTTTCACGAAATTAAAATTTGTGTAATCAAGTTTTCATTTTTCACTTTCAATATATGGAAGTAAATTTTTAAAAATTAAAATCCATGAAGACATGCCAAGTTAATTAATTTTCTAGCTTACAAAAACCTACAAAAATCATATGAGTATTATTAAAGTTTTCAGGTTATAAATTTTAAATTTTTGTGCAAATATTTCTCAACGCCTAAAAACTGTAACATTTCTGATGAACTTACTATGATGAGTCCTACAATTATAACAAAATAAAGTATGTCCATAACTTGGAAAGTATGGCAAAACTTTAATAGAAACTACATACTAGTGTGCATATAATTCTAAACACTGGAAGTGTCATAAACACTGAAGCCCCAAATGTGACCCCTCAGTGAGTGTGTGAAATGCAACATACTTTGACTTGAAAACATGACCAATCCCAGAACTTGACTTCAAATACCAGCTAAGACTGATCAAAAAATTATCCTGAGCAAAATGCTAAGGATAAAATCGCTCTTGTTAAATCAGTGTCTGATTACTGTACTTAGCTCTAGATATGTTTATGGTTAGCTAAAGTAGCCTAATTGTACTCTGTGTGAAAATCGATGTTTCTGTTTACAAAAAAACAATGGACAGTATTATGAATTCTAAATGAGGTCTGCTTTGTGTGTATGTGTGCAATAAAATACTGAACAAAAATATGTTTTACTGAGAGCATAGTTTTGTTTTTGATATCACGGTATTATTGACCTACAGAAATACTTAACTGAATGATGGTTGTTATGGCAGATGAAAGACAAGTCAGCTAAGATTACAAAAGGATGACAATGTTCTTTTCAGGAAAAGGGATGAGAAAATCCTTTGTAAGACACCAACTGTAGGGAGCTACAAACTTTGCTCGCCAAAGAACAAACATCCCCGGATGTTTGTCCCTCTTGAAGGTGTAGGGATGGCTGGTTCAACTGAAACATTACTGAGTTTGACAGCTTAAAAACTTATAGCAGTAAGGAATCTCTCTTAGAGGGACCATTAAGAAGAGACATATCAGTAGGTCTTTGTAAATTTCTTCATGAGATCAGCTTATTGTAACAAGACATCCTGACTTCTGCCAAACCTTCACTGCCATACAAAGGCCAAAACAAAGGCTTGTAATCAGAATATTTAGCTATTTTAAACAAAATTCAAGAATTTTCTCAAAGATGTGTGAATGACTATCTGTAGGAAAGTGCCCCTTCTAGACATACTGAAGAGATAATGCTTTGTTTTCCATTACAAGAGGACTCATCATTATGAGGTGGCTGAATAACCTGCATCTTCTTCTCTACTTTCCAACTATGATGAGGTAACTAACTAATCATTGATATACTCCTTAGGCCCCTTGGTCATCAGTCTCCCCAGCAAAATGATCATCTTGGAGTGTCCATCAGCAACTCTAGAAGGTCCAGGAACAACTCCTGCGAAGACCAAAATGGTGCCGAGTGCTATTGAGAGATTTCAATGAGACCTGAATTTGTTGATGACCTCCCTCACCATCTTGAATGGAAATGTATCTGATTTCAGTCTTAGGTTCCACTGCTGTCTTTTGCCAGCCTGTGGATTCTGAAGGAGCTTCAGAAGCTGCAGGATCTCTTGGCCTTCAAGCTGTCTTGAACCCACACAGGTTCTGCCTTATTGCCTTGAGTCTCATCATTACCACAGGTTGTCCCTTCCTTCTTGCTGTATCCACATGACTTTGGGAGAAGAAACTAAAGATGACAAACAGACAGTTAGTTTGGCTCCTTGGTCTGTTTCTCATCTGCCAAGTGGTATCACCTATCAGCTTTTTCTTCCATCTAGGTTAACCGAAGAATTGAAATAGCAGCAAGATAAAAAAACTGAAGAGTACCTTGCAATCGTCATTATTATCTTTGTTTTCAGAAGGTTTTCAGTAACATAAAACTGGTAAGACAATCTAAAAGAACCAAAAATGACAGAATTGCCTATGGAAGTGAAACTATAGCTATGTAATTACTTGGTAAGGCTACATTCTCGGCAGGCAAGCTTAAGCCAAACTGTGCAATCAACTTGTTTAGTGAGCGCCTCTGTCAGACGCACTGATCCAAGCCGGATTTGATGCTAGGACACGTCTTGCAAGGTTCTCTTAACTCTCTAGTGATGACGGAACACGGCGGTTTCTGGAGTATGCTCATGAACCGCTGTATAAGGTCATTGCGGAGTAGTTACTTTTAAGCATGCAATGTGCCTCGTACGGCTTTGCGGTTACTAAGAGAAATGGCAAGAAGCATGTTCTATCCGAGGCTACGATCAGGCACGAACCCAACAGCTTCTGGCTTCCTCAATCTAGGGTGCAGATCTCTTCCAGCTTCGGCAGTAAACGAGTTCAGAATGAGGCATCACATTTTAATCAAGCATCAGATTGCGTTGGGGCATCCCTTTCAAAAGGATATTAAGAGTCTTCTTCCTCCAGTTTTAGGACTAGGAAAAGTCAAAGAAGGTACCAACCTTTCCAAGTTCCGCAACAGCACACCCTGTGCTATAAGCTGTACTAATTCAGCAAGTTCCCCAACCTTCATCTTCTAAGACTCAGCCTCGGCAACAGCCTCAATTTGTCTCCCTTTCGCCGTCGGCTAGCCAACAGGTTCCCCCTTTCGTCAGAGTGGAGGAACCGGAGCCCAAGGGCGAGCTAGAGGTGTATGGTCAGGAAAGGAACCCGACCCTCATCATCTCAATGAAGTTCCTCAAATAGGAGGCAGGCTGTATCTCTTTTAACATCGTTGGGAGTTCAGCAGCTGGGCGGAAAAACATAGTATCTATCTATCAGCATCCAACCCAAGGGTTGATGGATTACCCCAGGGACCTTCTCCAGAAGGGAGCAGTCTCCAGGACAAAGAACTTAAAATTTCAAAGTCGTCTATTCAGTGTCCCAAGAAAGGGACCGACCAAAGGAGGGTGATCTTAGACTTGTCCCCGTTTGAAACTTGTACATTCTTGCGACAAGTTCTAAAGGCTGACCATCTCTCAGGTAAGGGCCTTACTTCCCCGTGGGGGCGTCACCACCTCTATAGGTCTTACAGACGCCTATTATCATGTCCCGACGGCTCAGCACTCCCATCCATTCCTGGGCTTCAAACTAGTAAAAGAAGCTTATTCCTTCAAGGTGATGCCCTTTGGGCTGAATATAGCCCCAAGGGTTTTCACGGAACTGGCGGAGGTAGTGGTGCAGGAGCTAAGGTCTCAGGTTTTATTGGTAGTGGCGTACCTAAACGACTGGCTAATCTGGGAGATGGTCAAAGACAAGTTTAGGAAGCCATGGACGGGGTCATATCTTTCCTGGAATATATAGGGTTCAAGATCAACAGGACCAAGTCCCGATTGGCCCCCAGAATCCAAGTTCCAGTGGCTAGGTTTCCATTGGGGCTTGGATTCACACAACCTTTCCATTTTCCATCAGGGAAGGGGATGCCAAGGTAACAAGCCAATTCTTAAAATGCAAAAAGGCTTCGAGAAGGAATCAGGAGACGATCCTAGGCTCGCTCCAATTTGCGTCAGTCACAGACGTTCTGTTGAAAGCCAAGCTCAAGGACATCAATCGAGTTTGACGTTCAAGGCCAATGCCAAGTGTCGTGACAAGTTTGGCCGGGTACCTCTGATTCCCAAGGAACGTCTACGTCCATGGGCAATAGCCAAAGAGTTACAGTTGCAGTTCCCTCCCCCGTCCCTACTGATGCATACAGTCGCATCACTATCAGGTTGGGGAGGTTTATTCACAGCACGACAAGGTTCAGGGAACTTGGTCACCTCAGTTCCAAAAGCTTCACATCAACATCCTGGAGCTATGGCAGTGTTTCTGACCTTAAAAAAGCTCCGTCCTCCGGAGGAGACTCATATCAGATTGGCTCTCGACAGTGCAGTAGTGATACATGGTATAAACAGAGGTGGTCCAAGTCAAGTCATGTGAACCACAGGGTGATAGCAATTTTTTCTCTAACTGACAAGAACACCTGGCATCTATCGGCTACCCATCTGGCAGGAGTCCACAATATAGTAGCAGACGCATTGTCCCGGTCAGTCCCCCTGGAGCCAGAATGGTCACTGACCAGGAACCTTCGAGAGGGTTTGTAGGAGAGTACCGGGTCTGAAAGTAGATATGTTCGCTACAGGGCAAAACCACAAGCTGCCTTGTTACGTAGCCCAAAGTATGGACCCTCTAGCATATGCTACGGACGCCCTGAGTATAGATTGGAACCAGTGGAGGGAGGTTTATTTATTCCCTCCAGTGAACCCTCTCCTGAAGGTGTTGCACAAGTTGAAATCCTTCAAAGGTCAGGTGGCTCTCATAGCTCCTTACTGGCCCAAGAACAATTGGTTTCTCCTTCTCCCTAGAACTAGGTCTTCATCCTCACCCTCCCCCGGGCTTGAGGCTGACGCAACAAGTTCAAACGTGACTGTGTTCGATTCCTCAGGTCTTCACAAAACCCTATCTTTATGGATTTCATGAAGTTTGCAGGTAGGAGGGTAGGGGACATTGATCACAAGAACATTCTGTTCTTGGAGTCAGACAAAGAGAATCTACACTTCGCCAGTATGATTCAGCAGTTAAACAATTGCCTACATTTCGCAGGAAATCAATGTCAAAGTAATGACAATGAACGTGACTATAACATTCTTCAGGCCTTTATTCGAACAAGGCTTGGCAGTTGCCACAATAACAACCACTAAGTCAGCTCCGAAAAAGATTTTCTTCTCGGGTTTGGTATAAATCTAACTGAGTCTTATTTCACCTCAATCCCAAGGGCTTGTGCACGCCCTGCGGCCCATTCAAAGGCCGTCGTCAGTGTCATGGTTTCTTAACGATGGTCTCAGGTTAGACTCTAAACAGACAACTTCAAATGTGATTGCCAAACCCTTTTGCGTAAGGCACTGTTTTTATTAAGTCTGGTTCAAGGTGCCAGAACATCGGAGATGTCATCTTTATCTAGTGGCCAAGGGCATATAGAATTCCTTCCCTCGGGTTACGTGTTGCTTTCACCAAATAATTATTTTATGGCTAAGAATGAGAACCCTTTGGTAAGGCGATCCCCTTGGAAGGTTGTTCCGCTTCCGCCCGCAACATCCATCTTTATGTACTGTTAAAACCCCTAAGGACTATTTATCTAGCACATCTACCTTTTCCGAAGGCCCCCCCCCCTCCTTTTCATGTGGGGCGGTGGTGGTACCATATCCCTAAAGGGCATACGCAGCAGTTTTTGTATTTTTACCAAGGAAGTCAGCCAGGGTCCTTTCCCAAAGTGCGTGCTATTCGGGCTATAACAACTTCTGTAAATTTCTTCAAATATATGAACTTTGAATGATCTGAAGAAATATACTGGTCGGCAGTCGCACTGGGTTTTCCAAAGCTTTACCTTAAGTCCTTGGAGGATCTTAAATATCAGGCAATAGCTGTAGGGAGGTCAGTGTCTCCTTGCAACATCAATATATTTATTGTCCTTGTGTCATATGAATATTTTCCATTATGCCAGTTTTATTAACATCCTACCTATCGCAGCAAATCTCTTTGCTATTTCACTTGGTCTATGGTGTTAGTTTATACAATTTAATATTCTGTTTCATTTCAGAGTGATGTAGCTTGGTGTTTCTCTGGTACAATTTCACGGGAGCGACACGGCTGAGCCCAGAAAAGGGATTTTGACGTAGGAAAAATCTATTTCTTGTGACGAGGAAGCCGTGTCGCCCAGAAATTGAAATCCCCCCCTGGTTTTTTCTCCCCTTGCAGTGCACCAAGCTTCATTGCTATCGATAAGTATGACGTCACAGCCGCCTTCAACGGGGTAGCTAGGTGTGACCTATGGGTCGGCTCCCCGTATTTAGGGTCTTTGATGAGGAAAAGGCTAATTGGAGGGGTTGCTGTGGTAGTGTTTAACACTGCACCCCAGTTTTATACCGACACCTTTTATATAGGTGAGCGAGTCAGAGGCTTCTGACATGTCCAATTTAGCAGTTCTCTGGTATTATAGCAATATTTTACTAGAAATAGTGCTAAAGCAGACATATTTCACTGGGCGACACGGCTTCCTCGTCCAGAAATAGATTTTTCCTACGTCAAAATCCCTTTTTATTATACAAAAATATAATTCTATCTCAAGAGGTATCTCTTGACGTCTCTGGTGGGCTTTCCGTATGTGGTTGGAAAGCCCAGAAGAGATTTCAAGTGATACCTCTGAGAAAAAATTAATTTTTATAATAAAATAAGGTTTTATATAGTATGCTTACCAAGTAATTAAATAGTTATAGTTTCACTGCCATTAGCAGCTAGAATTTTTAGATTCACGGTAGCACTACTTTTGTTTTGGTTGAGGAACTAACCCTGCCCACTGTCGGGGTAGAGAGGAACCCACTTAGCACCAAGTTCAGCTGTTTATGCTTTCTAGCCCATGTGCAGGGAGGGAGGGAGGGCGGGCTATGATCATGTAATCTTATCTTTATTGAAAAATATTCTTATAAAAGTAACTCACCATGTAATTACATAGCTGACTCCCACATTAAAGGAGGTGGGATACATGGACATATTTATTCTAAATAATGACACATTAAAATGAAATGAAAACAGAGATAATGCTAGCATTTGGTGAAATGCTCGTTGGTTCCTTACCTGTTAAGAGAGCTGCTACAGGTAGACACTGCCTCTGGATGGAGCTCATCTTAACTTGTAGAAGCGTAGGATCTTTGCAGCTAAGGAAATGTTCGATGCCTAGCAAATTCTAAGAAGATGCCCCTGCCCTGGGCTCAGTACCATAATTCAACAAATAAACAGAGTAAACAAATTCGTCGCCTAAGCCAAATTTAAAAACCCCTACCCAACCATTAAAATAACCTGTTGGGTGCTCCGAGTACATAGCAACCAGGCTCCCTTTGACTCGACACCCTTGCGCAAGGTGAAGAAGAAAAAAGGATGGAAAATAAAATTTATTCCCTCCTCCAACACCATACCAGCAACTGAAAATGGAACCAAGGTAGTGCCATTTTCATAAATGGTTTCAACTTTGCGCAAGTACGAATAGGACGCAAACATAGACTTGCACCTCCAATATGTTGCTTGGATGATTGAGGAAAGAGATAGGTTATGCTTAAAGGCAAGTGAAGTGGCCACTGTCCTATCTTCATGTGCTTTCGCTTTCATCAAGGTTAAGGACTCCTCCTAAATCTGAGAGTGGGTGTCCGCAATTAAGCTTCTCAGAAAAAATGCCAGGGTATTTTTAGAAAGCAGATGTGACAGATCTTTCATCGAGTGCCACAAATTATTTGAAGGCCCCCGAATCTTTTCCATTCTGTGAAGATAGTACTTTGGAGCCGGATGGGACAAAGAGCTCTCCCTTCCTCTTCAGGCCCTAGAATATCCATTAAACATTTTATAGTAAAAGAGCAAGGCTAGGGCTTGGACGGTGTCTCTGTCCCTGCTAAAAACCCCAGGGTGAATGAACAAACTCCATTCCCCTGGGAAAATCCAATCCTCTTATCGAGTGTAATTTGCTCACTTGTTTAGCAGTCGCTAAGGCCACAAAAAACAAAGTTTTTCTTGTGACGTCCCACAACGAACTTGTGCGTAAAGGCTCAAAATGTGGTTCCGACACCCATTTAAAATCCATGTCTAAATTCCAAGTTATTGACCTAATTTTTTTCTGTTAGGTAGTATCAAAAGATTTGATGGGGTTGGACAATTCTTGATTAGAGGAAAGAGCAACTCCCCTATGCTTGAAAACTGAGCTTAACATCACTCTGTATCCATTAATTGTCAAGGTCTACAAGCCCTTAGAAAATCTCAAGATACAGAAAGAAATCAGCAATTTCTGCTACAAATGTCTGAGAAGACAAGATGTTATGTCTTCTGCACCAAGATCAGAAGACTGTACACTTGGCTTGATGCACTTTGCTCAAGGACTGCTCCTTTCTTCAAGCAATATTTGCTCACACCAATCTCCTGACAGTATGAATGCAGTCAGAGCCAGCCAGAGTGGACAGTCCTTGGTGGTAACGTCTGAAGTGAGGCTGTTTGAGTAGACCAACTTTTTGAGGCAGTAATCTTGGAGTGTCCATCAGCAACTCTAGAAGGTCCAGGAACAACTCCTGCGAAGACCAAAATGGTGCCGAGTGTTATTGAGAGATTTCAATGAGACCTGAATTTGTTGATGATCTTCCTCACCATCTTGAATGGCGGGAAGGCATAAACAAGAACCAGCCTTCCCCACAGTTTCCACAAATCTAGGCATACAGGAGGGGGTCTAACGTCCATCCAGTGGGGAGTACTTGTTTTCGGTGACTCAGTTCGTCCGCTAACACGCTGAACTTGCCTTGAATGAACCTGGTTAAAATTCTCATTCGGTTTTGATCTGCCCATAAGAGGAGGGTCCTTGCTGCCTCACAAAGGGTGAAGGAATGTGTTCCTCCTTGTTTCCTTATATTATACAACGGTGCCATGGTATTGTCCAAATGGACTGTCACTGTCTTGTTGAAGACTTCCACTGCAAAGGCTTTCAATCACCAATCCACTGGTGATTGCTTTCAACTCTTTTAAATTGATGTGCCATTTACTATGTTCTGTGGTCCAAATTCCTGAGATCACATTGTCCCCCCAGGATAGGGGCCCAACCTAGGTCAGAGGCATCTGAATAAAACACTGGATCAAGGCTCAGAGGAAGGAGTGACTTCCCTTCAAACAGTTTTTCTTTTGACCTCCACCAAAGCAGGTCTTCTTTGAACGAGCCTCCTGGTTGTTTCTGTCCCAACTGATTCTGAGAAAGAATTGCAGGTTTCTTGTGCTTAGCCTTACCAGGGAAGTGAACTGTTCCATGGATGAGAGCGTCTCCAGTAAGCTCATCCAATCATTCGCAGAGCAGGACTGAAGGGAGAGAAATTTTTCTACTTTCTGAAGACACAAACTGATCCTTTTGGGGAGGGAAACACCTGAAAAGTCTGAGAGTTTATCCTCATTCCCAAATATACTGTTCTGACTAGGAATTATTTGCAATTTCTAAAGATTTATTAAAAGGCCCAGGTCTTAGGCTAGAAGGCCCTCCATACATCTTTACCACAATTGGGAGCAAATAAAGCCGATTGTCCAGATAGAGCAAAATATTTATCCCTACCAGGTGTAGCCACTTCACAATGGGAGCCAGAATATGTGTGAACACTTACGGAGCCATGGACAGAATGAAGCAAAGGGTTTTGAATTGATATAGTACCTTGTTCTGGAACACAAATCTTAAAAACCTCTTTGATTCCGGGTGGACTGGGATATGAACATAAGCATCCCTCATGTCAACTGATATCATACAGTCTCCCTGGCGAATGGAAGATAATATGGTCTGGGTCATTTCCATTTTGAATTTGGTTTTCTGAATATACAAATTCAATGCATTTACATCCAGAACTGGCCTCCAGCCCCCTGAGGCCTTTGGGACTAAGAAAAGTAGATTGTAAAATCCTAGAGAGTGAGTGTTCTCATCCATTTCGATGGCTCTCTTTTCAAGAAGGGAGAAAACTTCCTGAGAGAAGGCCAAGAACCTCTAATCCTATTGAGTAGGCTGTCAAGTTACTGGCGAGCTGGTCAAAGGAGGCTTTCACTTGAACGGAATTGAATATCCCTCTCTTAAAACTTGTACAAGCCAGGATTCTGCCCCTCTTTCATCCCATGATCACCAAAAGTGGAGGAACCTTGCTCACACAGGAGTACGGAGGGCGAAATTCTCATTAATGTATGGGGAGGTCTCGTAGGAGACTTCTTGATCGGTCAAGAGGCAAAATGGACATTTCCTTGAGATCTGGAGAATTGCCTTTATTATTTACTCTTACCTCGAAAAGGCTGTGGTTGTATACAGAAGAGAGGTTGTACGGACACCAAAAGAAGGCTCCTCTCTAGGGCATCTTGTGGACTGGGCAAGGAGATCTTGAGTAGATTTTTTCTGAAGATCAGAAGCAATCTGGAACACTGTTGCCTGAGGGATCAGGTGTTGTCTACCCAATGGAGAGAAGAGAAGGGTGTACTTCTGTGAATGGGTCACTCCTTTTGTAGTATATGAACACCAAAGTTCTCTCTTCTTTAGAATTCCAGTGCAGAAATGGAAGCTAATTCCTGAGACTCGTCCTTTATGCCCTTGTCGAGTAAGGATATAACTCCCATAAAATCAGAGATGATATCCTCTGCTAAAGAAAGGCACTCTAAGAAAGGCAGTCTAAGAAGCTCACAACTTTGAAGACTTTGAAAAGGTTCTTCAAGAAATGATCAAGTTCTGAAGTAGAGAACATGATCTTAGCAGAGAGGGCAGACTTCCAGGAGGAATTTATCAGGCCGGAGAAGTTATCTGGGAGGAGGTGGACAACCCCGGGGAAGGAGCTTCCCCTATTGTGTAGGACAGATATTTCCTATGAGAATCCCTGGAAGAAGAGAAACTAAAGTTGGCACTTCCCTGCTCTCCCTTTTCCGAGAGCCATCTGTCCACTTCACTTAAAGCCTTCTCTGTGGATGAAGAAAGCTCCATTTCCAGGAGTCTTGTAATGGCGACCATTTGATTATCCATAAGGTAACTCGAAGCAAGTGAAACTGGGGTTGCTGACGAGAAGTAGTCCGGGAAAGTCACTAAAAAAAAATAAGTACTGAGTATAAGCAGAAGGAGGGGCACTCTGGTCCAACTTCTTGAGCTGAGAAGGCAACAGGGTTTTCTTAACCCAACCCCAGATGTTGTCCAGTTGCCACTGAATCGCCAGTAATGAAGGGTCTAATCAAGTAAAGGCTTAGAAACCTGTGGGCTGGGTAGGCATCATTGCTGTTGTACTAACTGGAGACAGTGCCAGAGTTTAAGATGAGGCAGGAGGGTCTGGCACTGAACGATCCTCGGAGGCCGACAGGCGCTTGGAGACCACATTAAAAACTGGGGATAAAGGTTGATTCAAACCTATTGGTTGCTTATCAATGTATACAGGTACCAAGGGGCATTCTGTGGCCAACGGGTACTCTGGTGCCACTGGGAGACCCCTGCCAATGGGCTCTCTGGCGCCAATGGGCGTGGAGACACCAATGGAAGGTCAGACGCCATTGGGTAATTTGGTATCAATGGCCACTCCAGTGCCATTAGGTAATTCGGCGTCAGTGGGTGCTCCAGTGCTGATGGGTGCTCTGGTGCCAATGGGAGCAATGGTGCCAATGGGTGCTCTGGCATCAATGAGCGCTGTGTTGCTACTGGGCAATCTGGCGCCAACGGGCGCTTCTTAATACATACCTGTAGACTGCTCGGAAAACACTGGTGAATCAGACACTAACAGGTGATTGTGAGCTCCCAAGTGTGCAGATGCACGGTGTATACTATGCGCCTTAGACTTCTCAGTTGCTTAAGGAACAACCAGGCGCACATGAGAAGAATCTGGTGCCAACGGATGTTAGGAAACTTTCCTGGGTGCAAAGCAAAAAGGAGCGTCGTCTGGGCACTCAACAGACAACTTCCTTGAGGAGGAAGAGCGTTTCAGAGAGGAAGAATGCATAGATGAAGAAAACTGTCCTTCGAACAATAGATTCTCCTGAGAGAAATGTTGGGACTATCACAAAAACTACATAATTGGCACTGATCTAATGATAATTCACTGAACCTTTTGGGAGACACTGTAGAATGGGAATCATCCCTAGCTCGTCTTTCCAGAGGACGAGATTCGTCAGAAAAGTCCCACTGGTGCCTGCAACTAGATTCTCCCAAACTAGACAAGCTGGATGAAAGACATGACACTTGCTTAGACACACCTTTCCAACGGCACTCTGTTAGAACCTGGAATACAAGAACAGGTTCGACTGAGGGTGCGACTATTCATGGGCAGACCCCCACCGACCTGCCTTGGGCTACCAGCATGACTCCTTCCAGGTTTAGGGGAGTATGCTAGAGACCTCTGACTAGGAGAATGGGCAGGATGGGCAGCCATCTCCTTCACTGCACTTGCACTATATTAACACTATCACTTTTATACCCCACTGTGTCCAAAAGGACCTTACCTGACGCGCCTAATTGTTCCATGGCGTTCAACATCATATTACATCCCTGATTAACCCTCAACTTGAGGCTGGCAGTGGGGTTGGGTTCAAGAGTAAGGGAGCCATGGTGAGGAGAGGGTGGTACAGTTTGAGAAATGGGAATGAGTGGAACAGACACAGATTCAGTAAAAGAGGCATCGTCATTCATAGTCTGACTAGCTAATGTCTCTTACAATTCGCCTAGAGGCGCCGCTTTCCTTTTCTTGTCACATTCCAACTTATTAAAATGGCTAGCCTAAGTCTTCCGCATTTTACTGTCCTATTATTCACATTCAATACAAGTCAAGATGAGTAGAACAATCTTGACCCCTACAATTAGTGAGTACACAATGAGAGTCATAACAAGCTTTAATTAATCTAGTATTACAGCCTTTGCTGCAATAACTAACACTCCAAGAACTAGAGTTGGACATGGCCGACAAGACTGTCAACAGTCTAACAAACAAAATTATGTCACCGACAAGACTAAGGTCAACAGTCTAACAAACAAAATTAAGATATAAAAGTCAAAATCGATGACTGCGTTAAGTAAGTGCCTGACAATACCTAATCGTGCCAAAATGGCTACCAATAGCAAGAGTACTTCACCAATTGTAGTAACTATGATTAACCGAGAAGTAAATGGTAATCCCAAAATTCGCTACTGCTAATCACAGAAACAACTGAACTTGGTGTTAAGTTGGTTCATCTCTACCCTGAAAGTAGGCCGGGTTACTTGACTAGCCAAAACAAAAGTAGCGCTATCCCAAGTCTCAAAATTCTAGCTGCCCACAGAAGTGAAGCCATAGCTATGTAATTACTTGGCAAGCTACTTGTATACTAAAAGGCCATAGCATGAAGAGCACCAGAATTTGGTTGGTTTAGTTTCATTCGCTGGAGCAAGACTCCCATTACATCAGAACCTTACTAACTGATGAGGACATCAGAGTTAACTGAAAAATTAATCCGGACCTATGTCCTCCCTCTTACCCTGGCCAAAGTTTCATTATGGAAATTAGCTTAGTACAAAGCAGACAAATTATTAAATATCATAGCAATAAACAAAATTATGAATGCAAAATTCTCAAAAAAAAAACAGCATATAAAAATAACATAAAATAGATACTACAACAAAAGTAGCTAACACTTACTAAACACATTTTAGTAACAACAACAATTACTGGAAACTTATACAAGGAAATAATAAAAAAGTAAAAAGCAATTTGAAGAATAGAAAGAGATTGCTTTATCAATTATGTACTAGTAAAAAGAATCAAGATCCTTGATTGAAGGATTCATCACTGCAAACTAAAATAAAAAAAAATTATCTTCAATGTAGAAAGACTGTGGAGAACAGAGTCTGATTGACTGACTGAATATATGGCAATAACTTTCCCCAATTCAGAAGAAGCTAGTCCTATAAAAATTTATGACAGAAATGAAAGGTCAGTATCATTAGACTAAAATAATACACTGCACACATCATGACTTTAAATTTGTATGAAATTTAACTGTGTAATTTCTAAATTATTTTTACAGCTTACATAGAATGCACAGACTAAAATAAAATAAGCTGCAGATTGACTGACAGAAATCACTTAGAACCTAAAATATTAAATTCAAGTTGAAGTAGTACCCTTCTAACAAAAATAGCAAATCATTGCTACAAATAAAAGCAGTAACAGTTAATATGTGAGAAGACAAGACCTTTTAAGCTTTTCTAAAATGAGATGTTTTCCATTGCTTCTTGAGTCACATTCTTATATAGTACAGGTCAATGAAAAATATCAGTCATTCAAATACTGACAGCTGAAACTTGAACCTACTCTCACTTGCGTGAATATGCACTTGTACCATTCCAAATACAATTCATAGTGCAAAATAGCAACACTAAAGGAACTAATATATGGTACATTCTACATGCTTAAAAATATAAATACTCAACTGTGCTATGAAAGTCATGCATGAAAAGAACTATTACATACTTTGTAAGCTCTTCCCCAACGTATATTGAAAGTCAAGAGGGTGTCTGTGTTTAAAGAAGCTTTTCAGAATCAAGAATGTAGTCCTTGTAAATAATGTAAAACTCAAGCCCTTTCTCCTTTATGCCTGAGGGTATAAAGAACACAAAAATAGTTTTCTTCTATTTACTTTTTACAAAATATGTACATTATAAGCTCCTTACTATGCTAAATAAGGTACAAGACTATGTCACTCTGCTTCAAATCACAATAAAAGATATACAAAGCTGGAATAACCCTAAAATTAGCATCAAGATGAAGGAGCTCATAATAAATTAAAAAATACCTTTCGCAAATTAAAATAAATGATCCTTTGCAAAACACTGTACATTTCATATACAGTATGCAAACTCATTTCCAGGTGAAAAATTCACATAACACCCTGTCCATTCAAATATCAAGATGGTAAAGAGACAGATAAAAATTATGTAATCTAGATCCAGCACAGAAATATCTAATTGTCCAAGGAGTACCCTGAAAACTAATCCTTGCCTACTGTTGTTGTTTTTGATTAAGCTGACCTTGTGTCAGCACGGGCTCTTGCTCGCAGAGCAGCCTGTAAGTGCCTTCTGTGGCCATTAACCTTTATAAAGCCCTAATAACTAATCCTTACCTTCATGGCCAGTAACCAAAGCGTTTAGGTCACTTAAGCCAAGAGGCAAAGATAAACAGCAAACTTTATGTAATATAACATCCGAGGCACACATACTCCCTCTCTTGCTGGAATGTTGGCACTGTATGTGCACATTAAAGAAAAAAATGTACAGTAGTACTTTAATCTGAGTTGCTTTCAAAGGGTAACTCTTCATAACTATGAATATGAAAAAAACTGTTACGCTCTATTTGAAACTTTTGTTTTTCATACTGCTTTTATCCTAAATAACACCTGTATATCACCTGCATTGACTTTAAGTATTTTTATTAGGACTTTAAACATAGTGAACAGAAACTTATGATAAGCAAAATACAATTTACAAATTATTTACACAAGCATCAGGACAGACTTTTAAACTGTTGTATTTCAACTTTGGCAAGCTGCGTTTCCCTATTTATTGCTGAATCATGGGTTCAGTAGTACTACAATATACTACTAAATATACTCGAGTCCTAAGGAAAATAATGAAATACTTAAATTAACAAGAAACTAATTGAGTCTTAATTAAAAGGGCAGAATATTTAAAGTATCACCAAGAAATTACAAAAACATTCATAACTTTTTAACACATAAAATAGCTACTTGCATCTAAGTGAAAGAATTAGGCAAATTACTTTCCAAAGGTACAGTATACTGACCTGTGTCATCTTTGTTCATACAACTATATTAATCCACTGTACTTGGATAAGAAAACTTGCTTAAGTATAATATGCATGAACATTCTAACGGATTTGTCTTGGGCAGTGATCAGTTCAATGCAACGTGTAACAATTCATCTTTATAGAGCAAATTTCTCCTTTGCTCAACAATGACCATATAAAATAAAGTAAGTTATTCTTCCTTCCTCGTCCAGCGCCACCATGCAACAACCATCCTGTCCCAGATGTTGTCGAAGGAGTCCATAGCTGGCCGAACATCAAGGATTGCGAACTTGTAGTCCTTAGGATCAACATCACCACCATCATAGTAGTCGATAATGTAGCGAACTTCTTTGCCGCAACGGTCAACAATCCAGTCGTGGCGGTCAAAAGGTAACTCATAACTGGAAAGAACAAAAGAAATATGATGATCCACTAAATTTTACTCTCCACCAAATTCGGTAAATTAGTTAACATCTTTTAGTGCCACTTTCATTAATCGAATAAACATACAACTGTGTTACTTTAAATCTTCCCGAATACACAGTAGGTAATCCTTTGTTGTTAAATATTTTTTTCTATTCTATTTAATTATTAATTTACCTTTTCCTTTCTAGTAACTGACCTCTCCTTTCTCCATTTCCTATTACTTTCTGTTACTTCTTTCAAATGAACACCATATCCTTTGTAATCTTGAATCTCAAGTTCATGGCCACTGTGGGCTTGTTCCATATGAACAGGGTTCATCTTCTGAATAAAATAACAGTAATAATAATAATAATCAGAATTGGATCTATCTATTCAGTCTTTACAAACAACTATGACTCAATATTCACACTCTTGGAACAACTATGCATCTACTTCGACAATGTTTATGTTTTTGTACAAAATAAGACAGAAGATTCAGTTAAGGAAGCCATCTCAGAGTAAACAGGCAAATTAGTCACAACAGAATAGCTCAGATTAGAGTCGTAGCCTATGCCTAAAGACAATGCAAGTTCAATAGGCAATTAAGAATTAACGAAGGACAGAAGAGAATCTAGGTTAAACTTTGATGTTTTCCTCCATAATTTTGGAAAAATATTTTGTTGCCCTTCAACATCTAAATTTTACGATTTTCTGTGACTTAGGCTAAGTTACTGGGTACTGAAAACAACATATGAGTTTTTTTGAGTTCTGTAATAGCAAAGTTTCGAGGGATAACTCAAAACTTCTTCAGAGTTTTCTGCAGACCGGGGTTAACATGGAAAAGGCCAAAAATATTAAAAACCTTTATTAAACTGGGAAGGGGGAAACCCCACTCCTTCCAAGTCAGAGCAAATGCCCTACATTAGATTAGGTTAGGCTCACGACAACTAAGATGGTCTAGGCTCTAGAAACTCACAGCAGAACCTAGGCTACTCTAGGTTCACTAGGTACAGTTAAAGATGAAGTATAATTAAGGTTAGGCTAAGTGATTTGGCAAACCTTACACAAACACATATATACACTCCTCCAATCTGCAGTCACTCAACTACACTTCACCTCTAACAATACCTATACTCTGTATTTTTCCATCTGTCCATCCGCCTGTGGTGTTTTCGCATGGTAACACTGCGTCCCAGGCTTTAAATAGTTACGCTGTGTAAGTTTAAGGTAAATAAAAGGATATCTGGGTGTACATTTGCAACTGAAAAGTGTTTTAATAATTTACTGTATGTGAATTACACCGTTAATATGCAAAATAGGATATCATTATAAATGTTGAATGTAAGCTGAATGTAACTATCTAAAGCCCGGGATGCAGTGTTACCATACGCAAACACCACAGGCGGGTGGACAGATGGAAAAAAACCGAGTATAGTGAATCTAGAGTACCCTAGGCTATGCTGTGAGGTTTCAGAGAATGCACATGTATATACTTCTTTTTATGAATTGTACATGTTTGTGCAGTTGGCAATTCATAGCAGTAACCTTCCTTAATGCATCAAATCTAGCTACCCAATTTGCATTTCTTCAAAACTTGTCCTTGTACACTTTAATTTTTAATTGAATCTCAATTTGTATTTGGCAAAAGCCAGTAAAAACAAAAACAAAGTACGTAAACAATAAAATGTGTCTGGTTACAGAACACAGTAATCCCATGATGTTTTCAATACCTTGTAACTTAAGTCTATTGTACCAAAATCAGTAAAATGTGGATGTTGAAGGAAAGTCAACAAAATAATTTTCCAAAATTAAGAAGGCAAACACCAGAAGGTAGGCCTAATAAACAACTTTTACTATGGTAGATTCACAACAACCTAGCATTTGATGTCTAGGCCAGAGCCTTGCGACACTCCTAATTGGCTGTTGATAAGCCAATGACAGGGATGGAAACTCTCAGTCTCTCTCAAGAGTTCACATGGGCAGGATGTGTTCAATCTCTCCTGAAGGATACGTCTTTCAAAAGTATCCCTCAGGAGAGGAGGCACATACATACTGTCTATGTGAACTTTCAAGAGAGACTGAGTTTCCAGCCGTCATAGGCATATCAACAGCCAATCAGGAGTATTGTAAGGGACTGGCCTAGACAACAGATGCACGGTTGATGTGAATCTATTATACGTAGTATTATTTTTCTTATTTCCTAACTGTCTCTTGCAACCTAAAAGTTTTTACTTTCAAAAATAATTCTTGAAGAACTAGGTAATACATCACTTCCCAAGTACCTTTTCAATCTGAGAAGGCGAAAGTTAATAGTTTGCACTTCACTTATCAGACTGCTAATAGATGCCAATTACATTATAAATAATTTTTTTTTAGAAATGTGTTATTAAAAAATGACGCTGTACTCTGATATCCAATAGGCCTATACTTTTTTTTATAGAATCTGGAAAGGCAAAATTCTACATGCCAAAGCCTCCCACTGAGAATAGAAACCAGTAGAGAAAGGAAAATAAGAAGTTAAGAATAAACTATAAAATATAATAAAAAGAAAAACCAATTGGAAAACTAAATACTGTAAACAGTGAAATGAGACCTAAGTGAATTTATTACAAAAATTTACACCTAGTTTGAAATTCTGTAGTTCCAATGATTAAGCTAATAATGAGGAGGGTCATTCCATAATTTGAGCATAACTGGAAGTCAGGGCACGATGCCCTAGGTTAAAGGAAAGCTAGGATAGGATATATCAGTGTTTTTGGAAATTTTATTCTAAAAGATAATTATGACAACTACCTTGCCTGTTCATTTAACATGACAATCATTAGCTGAGCCTGCTACATAATTTTGTAAGAAAAGTATAGAGTATAACTTAATTTACACCCTGAAATATAATAAACATCTGTTACTAATCACAATCTTTTTTTATTTTCTGACTCTTACAACCTAAAGGTTTTTACTTTTGAAACTAATTCTTGAAGGACAGGGTAACACATCACTTCCAAAGTTCCTTTTCAATCTGTGAAGACTAAAGTTAGTAGCTTGCACCTCACTTATCATATTGCTAATGGATGCAAACTACTTTATAAATAACCTAGTCTTACTCTCCTTGTTTCAAAAATACTTTTAGGTATAAATCTGATAACACAGTTGAATTAGAAACCTGTATTGATTTTGAATAAAAGATTTTAAAAACAGTTATTTATTTTTAAAAGGTCTCATTTTCACATCTAGACCTTATTACTTGCTTAACTGTTTTTGAGATATGTGTCTTATTAAAACAATGGCACTGTACTTTGATATCCAATAAGCCTATATTGTATATGTTTTATAGAACCTGGAAAGGCAACATTCTGCATGCCAAATTATTATTATTATTAATAGGTGTTAGTTTTTCCAGACCTCTGAGTCTCAAGTAGACTCTTCTCGGGCTGGTTCTCAGGGATCAATCCTGAAAAAAAAAAAATTAGACTTTATTTGAGAAACCCGTCTTATTTAAAAAATTTATGATTTTATTAATTGAAAAATCCCTGCTTTCCGCAAGAATATTTTTCATTTCCGAACTCCGCAGATAAATAGATCTTTGCTGGGTCCAATTTGGGCACTCAACAAGCAAATGCTGTACTGTCATGGGTGTTTTGACATCTGTTACATTTCACTGGGTCAGCAATGTGTTGACTCAAGTGACCATGTGAGAATCTTGTGTGTCCTATACGTAGCCTTGCTAGGATCACCTCTTTTGCTCTTTCCTCCTGTGAGGATGTCCTCCATGCATAGACTTCAGTTTTTATATTTTTAAGTTTATTTGTTGTTGGCACAGAGGGCCCATTCTTTCTTTCCAACCTGGTAAATTAATGTTTTAACTGATTTTACCCAGTCTGACACTGTGGGGCACATGAAATTGTTGGAGGGATAGTGCAGGCTAATTTGGCAGCAGAGTCTGCATATTCATTTCCTTTTATTCCCACGTGTGCTGGGATCCAACATATTTCCATTGATATTCCTTATTGGAGGAGTTGATGAATTTTTATTTGAATTTCCTGTACTATTTGGTTTCCTGGTTTATACTGTCTTATTGCTCTATAGCGCTACGGTGAGGTCACTGAAAATAACAGACACTTGCTTTTGCCTCAGATATCATATCTAGAGCCATCTGTATGGCTGTGACTTCAGCAGTAAATACTGATGATATTGAAGGTAGGCTTTTTTTTACTTAACATATTTTTCGAATATGCAGATGCTCCTACTCCAACATTATTTTTGGAGCCGTCTGTATATATCATAAATTTGTCGCCTTTTCTTCTAATGTGCTCCAAAGCATGTTGGCGGTACATTTCCGTACTTGTCATTTGTTTTTTGAGTAGGTAAGACAGGGAGGTACATATCTTTACTCTATTTAAAATCCATGGTGTGGCAATTCCATTGGTGGGTGAAAAATTGGATTCATATTATGTATGTTCATTATGTATCTAGCTCTTTTGGGAAAGAGCTAGTACTATTAACTGCTGTTACTTGATTACAGTTTTGGAAGCAGTAAGTTGCAGGAGACGATCCTGCTTGCATTGAAAAGACCTCTTTGTATTGTTATTAAATTACGGTGATGTTTTAAGGGCAAAACACCTGCCTCCACAAAAGTGAGTTTGTTGGGGACGATCGGAAAGCTCCTGTGCACAATCGCACGCCTTCATGGTGCACTGCATCGAGAGATTTTAGTGCAGATTCTGAGGCGGATGAATATATTGGACAGCAGTAATCTATTATGGATAAGACTGTTGCCTTATATATCATTAATAAAATGTCTCGCTTTGCTCCCCAATTAGTGTGTGATAACTTTTTTAATATGGCAAGGGCTTTGATGCCCTTGGCTTTAATGTATTTGATGTGCTCTTTCCAATTTAAATGTTGATCAAATATTACTCCTAGATACTTTTGATTTTTGTACAAAATTGTATTTCAGTGCTATAAAGATGCAGTTTGATTGTTTGGTTCTTCATCCACCTTTTGTCTTTGTAGAAGACGATTGCTTTTGTTTTATCAGTTGAAAATTTAAATCCAACTGAATTTGCCCAACTACATATATTTGAAATGGCAGTACTGAGAACTCTCTGAGCATGTCTCAGATTACTACTCGTATAGTAAATGACAAAAGTCATCAACATATAAACTGTTTTTTTACACCACTTGGTAAATATAGTAATGTCATTGATTGCTAAAGCAAACAATGTACAGCTCAAGACAACTACCTTGAGGGATTCTTCTTCCAGTTTTTTTTTATAGTTAACTGAGTAGGTTAATTTTTCTACTCTTACTTGAAAAAAGTTCTGTTTGTTAGAAAAAGTTCTTAATAAATATTGGTAAGTGGCCTCTTAGTCCCTTGGAGTGGAGTTTTTGCATGATGTTATGTTTCCATGTTGTATCGTATGCTTTTTCTATATCAAAAAATATAGCTACTGTTAATTTCTTTTGTTCAAAGCCTTTTTTGATATGATCTTCTAAATGTGTTAAGGGATCTAGGGTTGATCTGCCAGCTATTGAACCAGAATTGTGTTGGTGTTAAAATGGATTCTTTGGTTATTACATACGTTAATCGTGCATTAACCATTTTTTCTAAGATTTTGCATAGGCAACTTGTTAGAGATATCGGTCTATAATTGGATGGATTACTTGCATCCTTTCCTGGTTTGTTTATTGGAATAATTATGGCATGTTTCCATTTATCAGGAAAGACACGTTTTAGCCAGATACTATTGTAAAATTTTAATAAATATGATTTAGCTATAGGAGCTAATTTTTCTATCATTTCAAATGATATTTTATCATATCCTGGTGCAGAGGGATGACAAGAGTGATGGCATTATCTAGTTCATCCATGTTAAAATATAGTTATATTCCAGGTCTTCAAGAGTTTCAAAATTGAGTATTATATTTTCTTTTGTTTTCTGATACTTTGAAAATGTGTATCTAGGCTGGAGTAAGCACTGATGTTTTTCAAAAAAATGTTTCCCAATTATGTTTTGATTTCATAAGTATCATGGTATTATTTTTCCATTTAAATGTATTGCACTTCTGGAGGTCTTATATGTTTTCCATTGATTTTCCTTATCTTTATTTTGCCAGACATCCCTTGTGGATGTGTTTGAAGATATGTTTGAGACATATTCCTTCCATGAAGCGATTTTTTCAGCTATTACCGTTTTTCTAAATTTGGCTGTATATTTGTTATATAGTGGTTTAATGTGGTTAATTGTTATGTCAAAAGCATCCCACTGGGAAGGGAAGCAAGCAGAGAAAGAAAAATAAGAAATAAATAATACACTAGAAACTATATTACAAAGAAAAACCATTTGGAAAACTAAATCCTGAAAACTGTGAAATGAGACCTAAGTGAGCTTATTAAAAAAAATAAATACCAAGTTTGAAATTCTGTAATCCCAATGATTCACCTAATAACTCCATAATTTGGGCATAACTGGAAGTCGGGGCACGATACCCTAGGTTAGGTTAGGTTAAAGGAAGGTTCGGGTAGGGTGTATCAGTGTTTTTGGTCATTTTTATTCAAGTACATACTTATGACTAACATGCCTATTCACTTAATGTGGCAATCATTAGCGAGAGCACTACCTAATTTTGTAAGAAAAGAATAAGATAAATTTTTGTTTCGTAAATTGTTTACATGTAAATTCAGTTTCCTTGTGGTACCTTTTTTTCTTTTTTACATTTCTTTATCTGTGAACTCCCTGAAATATAATAAAACAACTTTTACTAGTCACATTTTTAAATAAAACAACTTTTACTAGTCACATTTTTTTTTTATTTCCTGACTCTTACAACCTATAAGTTTTTATTTTGAAAATAATTCTTGAAGAACAGGATAATACATGACTTCCTAAGTACCTTTTCAATCTATGAAGACTAATGTTAGGAGTTTGTGCCTAACTTATCAAATTGTTATGTATGCAAAATACTTTATAAATAACCTGGTTTGATCATTGGTAACATTTAAATAAGAAAATTCTTAGTTAAAAAATATTTAATGTATACATCCGACAATACGGTTGAATTAGACTCTTGTATTGATTTTTAATATAAGATTTTTTTTTTTAAAGACTTATTTAGTTTTAAAAGCTTTTATTTTCACATTTAGGCCTTATGAATTCTGCTTAATTTTCTTTTAGAAAAGTCTCATTAAAACAATGGCACAGTACTTTGATATCCAATAGGCCTATACTGTATATTTTTTATAGAATCTGGAAAGGCAAAATTCTACATGCCAAAGCCTCTAACTAGGAAAGGAAGCCAGCAGAGAAAAAAATAAGGAAAGAATAAACTACAAACTATATTACAAAGAAAAACCTTTTGGAAAACTAAATCCTGAAAACAGCGGAATGAGACCTAAGTGAGCTTATTAAAAAAAAAAATTAAACCTAGTTTGAAATTCTGTAGTCCCAACAATTCAGCCAGTAATTAGGAAGACTATTCCATCATTTGGGAAAAAGTGTAAAGCAGGGCACAATGCCTAGGTTAGGTTAGGTTAAAGGAAAGTTAGGATAGAATATATCGGTATTTTTTTATCAAATTTATTTAAATACCTACTTAAAACTCCCCCGACCTGCATGTTTTTTTGAACTTTGATATATTTCTCAATAAGCAAGCATATATATGTACATACTCTAAATGTAAACTGTACATGTCCATGCAATTTGAAATTCATAGCTGTAATCTTCCTTAACACACTATTTGCAGCAACCACGTTACTATTTCGTCAACACTTGATCCCTTACACTTATTTAGATTTTAATTAAATCTTGATCTGTATATGGCAAATGCCACTGAAACCTAAGACTCAGTAAATAAATTAACATGGTTTTGATTACAGATTTCCAGAAACCCATTATGTTGTTTTTGATACCCTGTAACTTAGCCTTATGTGCTATAAAAGTAAAATGTAGGTGTTAAAATAGGAGTGGTGCACAAAATATATTTTTAAAATTAGGAAGGTATACATCAAAGTTAAGCTTTCCTTCTCTTTTATCAATTCTTAATAGCCTACTGAACTTCCACTGTGTCAGGGCTTAGGTTAGGACTCTATTTTAGCCATAGGTTACAACTAACTTGCCTTTTCATTTAACATCGCAATCATTAGCCAAGCCTACTAACTAATTCTGTAATACTCCAAGTGCTTAAATATTTTTGAGAAACGACCTTTACTAGCTGCATTTTTCATCTCATGAATCTCACAACCTAAAACTCTGAACACCATAGTTTGATCATTCTCCCAGGAGAGAGTAATACATAACCTTCAGTCCATTTTCAATCTGTGAAGACTAACATTAGTAGTTTGCACCTCAAATCAGATTGCAAATGGATGCAAACTACTGGCTTTATCATTGTTAACATGAAATTAGGAAAACCTTTCCCCCTTTGAAAAATGTTTAAGATATAAATCTAATAACACTGCTGAATTATACTCCTGTATTGATTGGAAACATAAGATTTTTTTAATGTTCTTTATTCTGTAAGATTTTTCACAGGCAGACCTAATTAATTGTGATCAGGTTTTTACAAATGCTGTTGTGTAGCACTAACACTGCACTTTATCTGATTGGCTTATACAGTACTGCATATTTTTTACAGAATCTGGAAAGGCAAAATGCTACAAACCAAAGCCCCTAACATTTAAAGCATCCCAGCAGATAATGGAAAATGAGAAGTAATGAATAGAATACATATGAATAAAGAACATAAAAAATTAAGGCCAATATTAAAAACCATAAAAAAATCAAATCATCAATGAAATGAAACTCATGTAACCTTGATAAAAAAAGAAAAAAAAACATTTGCAACAAGTTTGACATTCTGTAGTTGCAACATTCAGTTACTGTATGTAATTAGGAGGGCCATATCAATAATTTTGTCACAACTGGAACAAAGCTTATTGATAACTATGTGGTGCTGAATCTTATGGAAGAAAATGCAAGGCTGTTTGAATTAACTGAATATCTACTGTTCTGCTTAATGGTGCTCGGTATAGTTTGGGAAAATTTTAAAGGAGAGGAACGTTATAAAACATCTAAAATTACCTCATTAAACAACAGTGCCAAATACATAGTTAGGTCTGTGATAAGAAAAGAAATAAAGCTCAAGTTTTTACCCAATAACTTAAGATGCAAACAGTTGAGGATAAATACAAACAACTGAAAAATAAAAGAATTAAAACATTTCCCCAAGATAGACAAGTACCTTAAAATAAACTTTTTTTTAAAGCAACTGATTAGTTAGACATTCTTCACAAAAATTAATTTCAGTCAGGGAAAGCACAAATTCTAAATTAGTAAAAGAAGCAATGTTAATAAAAAGAAGTCAGGTGGGGGTAGCTCCAGTTTTCTAATAATAAACATATATGAGTTTTGACTAATTTTCACTATAAAACTCTGTTATGTAATTCAGCAGCAAGAGACCTACACACAGGAGATGGGATTGGTAGAGATAGAGTACCATTATCAGTGTCAGCAACAATCTTGCTTTCAATGCTAAACCTCACACTATAAAAAAACCACCCAGTCGAATAGAATGAGTGATAGACAAAAAAAAAAAAATAATAATAATAATAATATAGTAATAATAATAATAATAATAATAATAATAATAATAATAAAATGGATAAGGGTCAAGACCTGAAAATAGAAATAAGAAGGATATGGGATATGCGAGTGGAAATTGTACCCATAATCATAGGAATACTAGGCACGATCCAACGATCCCTGAAAAGAAATCTGGAAAAATGAGAGGCTGAAGTAGCTCCAAGCCTCATGCCTAGAAAACAGCGCACATAGTAAGAAAAGTGCTGGACTCCTAAGGAGGCAGGATGCAACCCAGAATCCCACACTATGAACACCACCCAGTCGAATTGGAGGACTATGATAGATAATTAATAATAATAATGTACTAGTTACAATCACCCACTGATCATTATTTTCATAAGAAATTAACAGAATCCACAAAGTTACCTTTCAAAGCACTCCAGAGCACTGTTCAATACACCATTACTGCTAAAACCCTATCACCCAAGGTGAACTTTTATCTGAATATATTAAGTTAAAAGAGGAAAATGTAGAATTTTTTTTTGTTTTTTTGCCTTGGGGGCCCCTAATGGAGCACAGATTCCTTCCTTCATGGGTGGCTTGAGGATACTTAAACTCAGAACATTCATAATAGCAGAAGTAATCATGGCTCTGGTCTGGCACCAAGAATGGCCATCAAAATCTTCAGGGTGGGCCCTACTATCCTGGACTGCCCTTTGGCCCCATCCCTTAAAAGAAGTTTTATCTTAAGAATGTACTATTGAAACATCTTGCCTTGGCACAGCCACATTACCTTATAAAAATGATTTCCACCAATGGTATTCAAGCCTTTTTAATCATAAAATTCAAATATCTAGAACTGATGTGACCTCTTCAACCTATCCTTTAAAAATCTAGACTAAAGAATAAAAAAAAGCAGCCTAATAATATTAATTAACCCTCTTAGTCAATAGGGTTTCTCAGGTCTTGGCTGTCCCAGAGCCGGAACGTGGTGATATTGTGGTTTTACTCTGTGAGTACTATTCATACAATGGAGGTACTCATTCTGGTGTCAATTCAAAGCAAAATACTTGCACTTTGGCACTCAGACAATGGTCAAGTATCAAACAATTAATAAAACCTCAACAGGTAATCCTAAAGAACCCGATTACCCAAGCCACTCCTCATTCTAGCTCGTGGTGAATACTCTGTTGCTTTTGCCACCAAATCGTTTCAGTTTTGGATTGCCACACTCTGCTTATGAGAGACTCCCATTTCAGCACCTGAAATTACAAAAGATTTATAAGAAAAGGAACAAATAGAGTTAATGCAGATTCTACAACTCATATACTGACACCATCAAAATGACAATACGGAGTGGGAGGGGGGTAGACATGGCAGTAGTGACCCAAGGGATATTAAACAGCATTCAGAAGCTCAGACCAAGGAAACGTACATGTATTTTGCATGTATAAAGTACATGTATTTTGCATGTATATTCTTGGGACCAGCGATGACAGATACTGACCCTGCTTTGGACTATGGCATGTCTAAGAAGTTTGGATATGAAACTGTACCTTTACTCTGCTTGTTTATCTAAGGACCACTGATGACAGAACTCGACCCTCAACTAGACTAGGACCTATAAATGAGTTATCACTGAGATAGACTATAGGGCAATGCAGCCAGTATATTTATTCTTAATAAAAACAACATCCCCAGCCAGTGAACTTCCATTGAAATATAATAAGTATGGCTTACAGCAATAAAGATAACGATTAAAAATCACAAATCTTATTGTGTATAGTACTTTTATTTGCTATAATTATTTTCTTTTCAATATGCATAATGTTCAGCTTACATTTGGTTACCCTGACTGGATAATTGACAATAGAAAGCACGATACACCATTGCTTTCTTCAATGTGAATTCTGCTACACAAATCACACAAGTTCACATTGTCCCTTTCAATACACTGCATCTACAGAAGAATCTTTTCCTGCACCCAGATTCCAAATAATTCCTACTGCTGCATTTCAAATGTACAGCCATAACACCTATGTGAGAAAGTGGGTATTTTATGCTGAAACAATGCTGCACTTAATATCCATTGCTGATGAAAATGCATAAAAACACACTTACTTCTTGCCATGCTAATTCATTATTGACATTATGTATGCTGATTATGTGTTCCATGTCTTCTGGAGAGGTCATCATCTTTCCATCTCCATTCCTTTTCTCAGCATTGCATTCCAAAACATTTGCGGGGAGGATATACCCAGTGATCATTGTTTGTATCTGCTTTCGGAATAGTTGATACCGGGTGGAAAGACACATACGTACTTGTGCACTGTGTGAGGATACTATTGTTTTTATCTACACCTTTATACACTGATGATGATGAATGCAGTATCTGAAACAAATGACTTAAACAATAAAAGAATAATATACACATTTCCATAGAATAAAAAATAACATACTATTCATTATGACAATGCAGGTACACCAGTACCTATATAATCCAAATCAACTAACAAAAGTAAAATAAGAAAAAAACACAAAAACTGATAAATTCATAGCAATATTGCAGGCATTACTACCATAAAGCAATCACTTTATATTTCAATATCTTATGTTTTTATCCACTGTATTTACCTCTTAATTTATCTTTTTTTCTAATAACTGATCTCTTTTTTCTGCATTTCCTATTATCTTATGTACTTATTTT
This sequence comes from Macrobrachium nipponense, assembly GCF_015104395.2. Lineage (NCBI taxonomy): Eukaryota > Metazoa > Arthropoda > Malacostraca > Decapoda > Palaemonidae > Macrobrachium > Macrobrachium nipponense. Next base: position 62,085,918 of record NC_061098.1, on the reverse strand, counting down.
AAATGAATACCATACTCTTTGGAAGCTTGAATTTCAAGTCAATGGCACTGGTAGGCTTGTCCTATATGTATAAGGTTTTATTTTCTGAATAATAATGAATAATAATAATATGCTGGAAGAAGACCTTCCTTAATACAGGTTTTATTGAAAATAATGGCTATTCTTCTTGTTACTGACTTTTCTCCTGTACTCAAATTGGCTATTAAATGTGGGATTCATGTAAAAAAAAAAGTGGTATTTGTCAATTTGAATATATTATACAAAATGCAGTAAGCCTAATCGACTAAAGGTAATAAATGAGATGCTCTGAATTCACTCTCTCGTCTCTCTCTCTCTCCTCTCAGGAGTCCTTAGCAACAAATTCTTATGATTGACTAACCTGGCCTCAGCTGCTGATCCCCTGTTTTGGCAGATGCCTAAGAGATCACAATGGTGGGTCCTATGGGGTAATTGCTGCCAAAAGTCCACTCAGACCGTCATAGGGAAGGGCGCCTCTCCCGTTGCAGGATTCTTGATTGGTTGGAGGAGGCGGTGTCCATTGACGTCAATTACTTGCCGAATTAATCATTTGCTAAGGTTGATGTTTGTGTGAGTTATTTTGCCTGGTTGTAATCTGGTGTTTCTTGATCTGGGGTGTCTTTGTTCAGTTGGTACGCATCGGCATAACATCGACACAACAGCAAACTAGCTAATGACCAAAAGCTATCACTAGCTAATAAAAACGGTCTGAGGCGACTTCTGCAAGCGTCCAATGCGTTTAGGATCCATCCCCTCTGATCTTGAGGGCATCCACCCAACCAGGGTATCAGCAGCTGAGCCAGTTTAGCCAATCCAGAATTTCATCACCGAAGGACCCAATGCTGTGGCATCAGACTATTATCAACTTAGGTAAGCTAACCAGAAAGAGTCATTTAATGTAATTTTTGTCTAGTATGGCTTAAGATCCAATGTGTACTGCATTTTGTAATAATCATACCCCGAATTTCACAATACCACCTATTTTTACATGAGCCTCTAATTTGGCATTTTAAAATAGCCAAATTTGAGTTAGCATTAAGAAAAGTCAGTAATCATGAAACAATATAGAAACTTCTATGCAAAGAGAAAGGTTAGCTGGAAATAAGTCATTTTTTTAATTTTTAATTAATTTAATGATGAATAATTTCCTGGTAGTTTACCTTCATTTTGAGCATCTTTATTGAATTTGATTGCTGTTATAATGCCATTCAGCTTAAAATTAATCTTTTTTCTAATCTTCTTGATGTTGTCTTTTTTTCTTCTTATAGGAAAGTCTGAGGATAAGAATATTCCTAATTCCTCTAGCACTCCCAGCCTAAAAAGCCTGCGTCACACACAAACGGAAGTCCCTTATTAACCAACCCAGGTCCTTTCACTGGAATTCAGAACCTAAGAATAATGGTTCCTGGGAGGAACCCAAGAAATGGCTAAGCAGCAAGCAGCAAAGGAATAAGGACATCTTGATATTTCGTAACCTTCCAAAGACGGAAAGGACATTAAAAGAAAAATTAGAAAAATCACAATTTAATTTTTGAAGTAAATTTGTACTTTTTTCCTAAGCTACAAACCTGAGGGTCCCTATTTACAAGTTGGGAATTTGCTCATTGCAAACGTTGGAACACAGCCATTAACAACTCCTTGAACCAACGGCTGATTAGGTCAGTAACTTTACTGCAACCGGGAGGAGGAGAAGACCCAACCTGCCTGGATTAAACATTTACCATTCCCTTAGTCTTTAGGCCAGGTTTCGAGATTGAGGGGTTGCATGAGGTGAGCATTAGTGTGAAAGGACCTCAGGTTTGTATAGTTTATGGATAAAAATTCCATTTACTTTAAAAAAATTGTGATCTTTTGTTTCCTACACGAATATACAAACCCTCGATCCTTTAACAACTAGGAAAGACCTCACCTTTTAATTGGAGGGAGGAATCTGAGGGGGGGGGGGGGGGGGGGGGGGGGGGGGGGGGGGGGGGGGGGGGGGGGGGGGGGGGGGGGGGGGGGGGGGGGGGGGGGGTAGGTCTCATAGAACCTACTGGAGTTTCAAGCACACTGAGGCGACGCCTGGTCGAAGAGTGAGGAGGATGTGCCCTGTCTCTTGACAAATTGATTTAGCAAGTATCAAGACAATAACAAGATCAACGTCAGACCTTTTCTGGGTCCCTTTTTCAAAATTAAATGAGGAAGCATACTCATCGAAAAAGGCAGGGAAGGAATATTAAAGAGATCGGAAGGCCATCCAAGGTCAAGGAAGGAACTGGAAAGGGGTGGGGTTTGCCTTTCTTCCCTTCCCTTGCTAAGAGGAGGAAAGTGGGATTGGTTTCCATGACTCTAATGGATAAAAATAAGAAAGGAAGCTCGACATGTATAGACTTAGCACGATCAGGCACCAACTCCAGTCCAAGTGTAGGTTCCAGTCCTATTCTCAACCATGAAGGAAGAGCAAGTGGAGCAAGGACAAGGTATGGAGGAGGATGGAGAAGCCAGTCATTCTTGAATCCCTTCATCACTATCCTAGAACCACACGACCCTTTGGCAAGATGCAACTTGTCCTCTTAAAAGGAGCTTTGGGTAAGAAAAGAAGAACTTTTGACTTGCAAGCCTACCTAAACCAAATCAAGAAAAAAAGAAAAAAGATTTCCAATTACTTGTGGGCAAAAAACCCGATAAGGTAGCAAGGAACACAATGTGGTTTTCGATGAGACCTTATTTCTATCTTACCATCCAATATATTCTTTGGAATTAAAGGAAAGGACAAGCCACCCTGATACCGTGCATTCTCCAAGGAAGCATACAGGTGACCGTTCGTTCGCCAGCTGCAAATACCTCACCTCCCGATCTAGTACAAGGCCAAGAAAGAAAGACGAGTCCTTGAGCACTTCTTTTCCTTGGCAAGAAATCAGTACTGAAGAAAGGTTATTATTCAATTCAGTTAAGGGTTGTTGAGATTTTCCTTTTTTTCCGCAAGTTACAGCAAAGAGGCCGATAGGACAGGGAAGTAATGAACTTGAATCTGGATCATTCAAATACCAAAGTCAAAAGGTGGCAAGTGGGGTTCATGAAGGTCTTTCAATCTCAGCCAACCGAATGCCAAATGTTTGCGACATCCGAGACGGAGTCGAGGAAACATGATACCTTTTTTGAATTTTTGGAATGGATGATTTGAAGATGATCCCATGACACAAATCAATCTATCCTCCTTTTGCCAATGCTGGAGAGATGCAGTCTTTGAAAAACAAAAACTCTGGTCTGATGATTTTTGCAAGGGCTTGTGGATCCTAAACCCAAAAGTAAAATGCCATCCAGAAGGCCTGAGGTGGTCTGTGGGTGGCAAGCCAAGGAAGTTTTTTCATCATAGTTGAATCTCAACTCAGAAGATACACACTACTTTACTTATTGAAAAGACTGAGGGAGAATGTTGGGCTCTACATCTTTCACCATTTGACTGCAGAGAGAAGTTAACTAATCGCCCATTCTGAGCAGGAAGAAAAAGTCCCATCAATGACATACCAATCAGGTGAAGACAGCTCTAATTCCCATGAAATGTTCACAGGGACTGAAAAGTTAGTTTTGCAGCCTATTTTCATCAGTGGCTGCTCGGCAAGAACGCCTTGTCTTGCATGAAGGCTGGAATTCTTTCAGCCATTAACAAACAAAATGGGATTGTACTGCCTGACGAAACCCGCGTTCTTGACTGAAAGTTGATTCAGGAAGGAACCCCCCTTCTTCTCTTAACCCTTGGAAGAAGAGTTAGTAGGTCAGGCAACTAGGTTTGAAATTAAATTTTCTGTCCATTCCATTTCCAACGCAGCGTGAACAAATATTGGTTGAACACCTTAGCGAATTAGAAAAATGCATATAGAAGACAAAAACTGTCGAGTTTGTCTATTCCTGAGTCCATTGAATGAAGTGAAGTGAGTTGGATTCTGAGTCATTGTCACCTAGGCCCATGTGTTCAAGCTGGCAATGGGAGCAGAAGACATTACAGACTTCTATTCTAACCATGGGGATAAGACAGAAAGATTATAATGAACCTATCGGACACTCTGTCTGGAATTGATTCTCACCCAATGGCATGTGCAGCACAAACAAGGTTTACAGGAGCTTTAAACGGAATCAATACCACCCGAGACCTTATGTCTGTGATGCACCCGGACAGAGGTTTTCATATCAGTAGTTAACCCTCCCTTACGAGGGAGAAACGACACTATTGCTGGACCAAAGAAGTTGTTATTATATTATTAGCAGTTAAATTAACCCTCACATTTCCAAACTATTGGAAGAATGTGTTCACGTATTATAAACGCTATTGAGTGCACTACAGTTTACACTTGAGCACCTGTTATTTGAACTGAAACAGGAGGGAATGAAAACCCTGCTTGTTCGGAAATAATGCCACTCCTGTTTGGTTGTTTTTGATTAACAATGACCAACTGGGTGTCCTCTGAAATCAAACCTGTAAACTCTCAGGTTTTCCCTGAGTTTCAAGGATAACATTATGAGGAGGTACTTATTTCGTATCAGTTCACAACCACCGAAGATAATCCTGTTGCGACAGGTATGTGCCTATTAACTCAGTCCGGTAACCTCTGATTTAATAGATGCATGTTGTTGGGGTTGGGGCGATCATATTACCATGTTATACTTCAAAGGTTCCTGTTGATCGAGCCACCGAGGGCAAAATTCCTTTTCTCATCCTTTGAAGAGGTAAAAGGAATAAGGACTGGTAGCAGACCACCTTCAATTCTCGGTAATAAGAAAGAGAGTGAAGACAAAGCTTGTCTTGAAGTGGGGGCGGCCTTATTGGTGACAATATGGGACATGACGAAACAGCTAGCTCTTAGCCAACATTGATTGTTCTCCAAGAAAATGGGTAACTCCCTGGAGTTTTTGGAAGTCCTGAATAACTTCCTGAGTTGATTACCCATCTATTAACAGCTTGGGCATACGTGTGGCGAGATCCTAAGACTGAACCAGGGAACAACCAGGCCTCTCCGCACAAAACAAACTGTGGGGAGAAATTCTTCTTTGAAGTTCCTTTTATTCACCTCTCCCTTCCCATTGTAACTTCGGAGTAGAGGAACCAGAAGAGGGTGAATAAAGTAAGAGGAACCAGCAGAACCAGCAGGATGGAGCAATTTGTTTTTTGCACAATCATCAGCTTCCAGCAAAGTGGCAATGCAACTGTCTTAGAAAGCGTCTCTTCCAACCTTGGCGAAAAACGCTCCCTGGGAGGAGAAGGCAAAGGTTCTTCTCACTCGCAAGAGTAAATTCACCTTCCACCCCGAACTGGTTCGTTTTGAGTGAGCGACAACGAGGTGAGAGTTGAGAAATGGATACATCTTCATTGAGCCTATAGCAACACTAATGCTAGTGTTACAAGCAGGGGCGAGGCACTGGTATGACACCATGAAGCTTCTGCCCTGTTGCCAGAATCGGGACATGAGCTGTCTCTCCGGCACCGACGTTTGGTTGGATGCAAAATCCTTCACTGAGGTTTGAACAATTCCAGTGTGTCTCAACGAATGAAACCCCAATGGAGCAATAGTTCTGGAGGGGGAATCCGTGGACCCAGTTGGGGTAGGCCTGGAACCATAAAGTCTGCATTCCTATGGCCCCCAAAATGCGTAAACCAATTTTCCCAGGTTCAGGAAGCTTACAGAGGGATCCAACTTGCTTCCTATGTTTAAGGAGGCAAGACCCTTCGAAGAGTCCCATAGCCAGGCTTCTTAGGGGGCAAGAGAGGCCTAACCTTCTTCTTCTTCTTACCTAACCGAATGAATTCTTAGGGAGAAGGGTAGGAGGCGGCAGAAGAATGACCGACCAAACGAAGGATGAGGATAACCTTTCCTAGAACTATTTGAATGTGTGACGAGATGATCGAGGAGGATTGATCGTTGAAACACCAAACCTTTGTAAGCCAAATTCCTGAAAGTGAGGAACCAAACTCATTGGAATTCTCACCGAGAGGGTTTCGGCGACCAGGTAAACGGGAAAAGGAGCACACTACTTGTCCTTGCTAAGAGAACCAACAGAGGAGGGGTAAGAATCAGGGCAACCCATCAACCCTAAGTGATGAACTGGCAACGGATGAAAAGGTTGGGTAATCTTATGCCATGACAAAAACCAACCTGAGAAAGCAAGAAAGTTTCACTCAGACAGAAGCAAAGGGAACTCAATTCAGCCGGTCCTAGACAAGGTTTGACCCAAATCAAGTTGTACTCAGCAGGATCACCAACAATGAAAATATGAGAGATATAATTATCAACTAAGGAACTATTGCTTCCTCCCACATTCACCTAGTCTACCAATCGAGGGCTGAAAGCCCCTTTAAGAAGAAAGAAGTACAAAGAAGGATTCTCGCGTCTGCTGTTCCTACATTGCTACGTCGGACCCCTACAGGGTCTAAGAACACAAAGGGATGAAGTCTGTACGACGCCTTAAAAAACTTAAAAAAGTTTTGGCAGGCAGTGGTTTGAACAAACCAACTAAGTGTCTCAGCCACTTCTTCAATGGCCCACCCCACCAGACTGGTAAGGCAAACTCCACCCCATGAGACTTCTCTCGCCCTTACGAGCGACATCATGATTCCACATAGAATCCTCAGCACTCAGCAAGTACCCAGAACTACTGATGAAATCAAGCCCGCTTTAGCAAGACGCCCGACTCTCGTAAGAACAATCCAAGGAGTATCCTTGTCTCACCCGAGTTGGTCGGAAATTCCCAAGAATATTGAGTCGTTTTTGGCAACGTTGCCATAAGTACGCCAAGTTAATTCCACGCCTCAGCGAGAAGCTCCTGAATCCCACAAAAACAGTCATTGGGGGCCACCCATGTCTCGCCCTCCAATGGCTCATGATTCCCCAAAGAATCAAAGAGATCAAGCCAAGCACCAGAAATTTCAAACAAATTTAATTTCAAGCACTACAGCAAGAGTTCCCGAATCTCATAAGAACAAAAATAGCATTGGGAGTGGTCCTTGTCTAACCTGAGTGCGTTGGATATCACAAGAAACCCAAGCACTCTGGGAGGGGCACCATAAATTCCAAGGAATTCAGCTCTTTGGCCAATACACCCGAATCTTGTAAAGAGCAATCATTTGGAGTGGTCTTGTCTAGCCCTGAGTGGCCGTCTGATATCACAAGAAAACCCAAGCAACTCTGGCAAAGTGCCAGACAATTCCCAAGGGGATTCAAGCACTCCATGAGATTTCCTAGAATCTCGCAAGAACATCATCAGGAGTGGTCCTCTCTTTAACTTGCTGAAGAAGTCGAGGAGGAACAGGTCACATAACCAGTGGTTTTAGGTTGATGCAGACATCTAAGAACTGGTATCGGAGTGGCGATTCAATAGAACGTTGCTACTTTGAGGCTTCCCAAAGATCCGAAGACCCCTAGGAGGATTGCGAATGTTGGATCCAGGCGGGAAGGAAGAGCCACCCCAGAGAGAACCACTGCTCCTCCTCAGATAGAGATGCATTTCCCTTGCCTTACAAGTTTCCCATATGAAACTTTATAAGGGAACTCTTTCCCACTTCCTCCCAGGTATTTGAATCCTCAGAATTGAGACACCATGGTGGGAACCTGCTAAGCAACTGGGGCAAACACTCAGTGGGTTGCTGGCGAGTCAATGTTGGCAGGCAGAAGAACAAAACAACGTGAAATGTTTTCACCCTTTCTCTTGCCCTGTGCCTGCAACTGGGATTGGTGAGAGGTCCCTCAAGTCAACAGTTCGGGATGCCTCTGCAGAATTATCACAAAAACATGAGCACTAAGAACCACTTTGCGAACAAGTGCCGCCCAACACAGTATCGTCTGGAGGTGAACCTCTAGACTGGTGCCCAGGAATGCAAACCAAAGCTTGCGCTCGGCCACAGTTCCCACCCAAAGCACTAAAACCCAGAAGGTCAGCAAACTCAGTTTTTCCCAATCCCGAAGGTTGGTAAGTAGCCGAACAAGAAGATCCCATTGCCTTCCGGAGAGGGGGGGGGTGGGGGGTGGGGGGGGGGGGGGGGGGGGGGGGGGGGTGTGGGGGGGGGGGGGGGGGTACGGGTGGGGGGTGGGGGGGGAACCCCATTCCGCTTCTATTCTTCGGCCGAAGGTAGGCCGATTGGGTTTTCCTGGGAACCCTCCTTAGGCTACAGAAAAGGAAAGGGAAGGGCAGTGGGAGGATGACGTTTCGTTCCAGAGGGCCTTGCTTCAACAGGATTGATGATTGAGATTCAGCACGATCGTAGTCAGGAATCACAGGTGGGGGTGGTAGAAGCTGTGATAGGTCGCCAGCACAACAGTAGCAATCTAACCAGGCCAGCGCAGCAGGGGGATCCACAACACACACACACATCACACACACCACACAAAGGTACAGTTGCCGCAGCCAGGCTGGAGTGTCCACATTTGCACTCCTGACGGGTTAGAATAACCAACCACAGTGGAGATATCCAACGCCATATAATGCTGTGTTCTATTAGACTGTTCACTGTTAGCCTGAAGAAAAAAGAAATATGATTATTAAAAACAAAGAACAAATCATCATCCTGAAGGGGGCAGAGAAGGGACCCCTGAGAATAAGTTCACCTAATCATCCCAATTTGCGCCAGGGCCCCCTCCTCGTTCGGCTTATTGAAGGAGAAAACAAAACCACCAAAGGAAAAGAATGAAACCGAAGGAAGGAAAAACAGAGAGCGAACACTTCTGAAATTTTATTTTGGGTAAATTCTGCCTATCAGCGCAAGCTCAAAACTGTCATATCAATAATGAACCAACATACTGTCGTGCCCTTAATATCAAAGGGGATGAGAAGTGGGAATAAAAATGATATTATTTTTATGATACTAATAAAGTTTTGTTCATAACTTTACCTGGTCAAGATATTATATAAGGCTGTATTTTTCTGAAGTCCGACAGAATTTTAAAAACTTCCGACACAACGCAGTGGTCGGCCATGGTGGTTAGTACACCCATTCCCGCCGCTGGGAGGCGGGTATCAGGAGCCAAAAAACCAAAAAGACACCCCGCCGGCCCCCCCCCCCCACCCCCGCCCCGCCCCCAATTCCCATTTTTCTATTCATAATTTTTATTTCCACTGTCCCCTGAGGGGATGGTGGGGGGTACTTTGATTATATATATATGCCAGGTAAGTAATAGAACAAACTTTAATTTTTGTATCATAACAATAATTCTTTTTGTTTTTCATGAAACTTAACCTGTCAGATATTATATTATAGCTTGAATCCCCCTTTGGACCTTTGGGGAAGGGACCAGAATAACGAAGGATTTTGGGAAACAAAGTGTCATGCAGATGATTTACAATCTTTGGTTCCACCTGTTCGCAATAGCTGGCTTCGTGGGTTACTTGCCCACGTAAGTCTGCTTTGGTGCTACTAGAAGTTGCCAGCAGAGGTAGGAGAGCCTATATAGCTGGTGCACCCTCCAGATGAGTCTGTCAACAGCGGCCGAGACCCACGACGTTGACTAGACCATATTGACCATACCATGAAGGGCTAAGGAAGGTAAATAAAGATTTATATATATATAAATATAATTATATCACCACCTGACGAAACCTAGCCAAAGTTCAAGGTTGTGTTAAACTAAGGCTTAAGAGTTAAGAAGTCGCCCGTTGTCCGGCGACTCAACAACTAAATTAGAGCCTTCCCTTACCTAACCCTTTTCTACAGGAGAGGATGAGTTGGTACTTTCTTGCCCCCCCAGGATTGTGTCATGCAGACACGTATGGCCCTAAGGGCGAGCATCAGATTTCATATGCCATCTTCACCATCTCGCAGTGGGGGGGGGGGGGGGTGGGGGAAAGAAGGGAGAAAAAAGGAGGGGGGTGGTGGGGGTGGAAAGGGGTTGGGGGGGGGGGGGGGGGGAGAAGCAGGGGGGGCGGGAGTGAGAATTGAACCACGAGTTGCTTTAAAGCAAACATGGTACTCAGGATGTTGCTGAGTGCCAATGCTCCTGTTTAAATGCTTCCGAGGCCACCGCGCCCTCACCTCGTTGAGCATTTCACAAATAAAGATTTCAAAATCTTTGTGCAGAAAACACAATGAACGGAGCATTTTTTGAAATAAAGAACCCTCCCTTAACACTAAAAGCCAGGCTGTGTTCGTTCGATAATGGGTCAAGGTCTGGTCTTTTTCGGCACACTGCAGATTGCCCGATTTGACTTTCGACTTTCTTAGAGGTTTTATTTAGTAGAAAAACTTGAGAGTACCCGACCAGGGCACCAGGAACGCTCTCTGGCTCACCTGCCCACTAACTTTGTGCCATCCTTTGCCCTTCCAAGCTCCTGGGCCCGAAGGGCACAAAACGGGTTTACCATTCCTTAGGCCACAACGGAAGGGTTAGAGAGCACACCCGCCTTTGGTGTTCTCCTAAAGCCAAAACTTGTTGACGATGGCTTAAAATCTTCACTAACCCTCCTTTGTCGTATCTAGGGGTGGTTTTGAAGAAGGCCTTCCTGATCACATGCAAAGAAAGGTTAACAGGTAGGTAGAGGTTCGAATGCTTTGACATCAAGAAAAACTTCAGACTACGTCCTAAGTTCCCCATATTGAAAGCTTCGGATCTTGGGACATGACACAGTCAGTCCCGTTCTGTTACTCAAAGTCCAGGTGACGCCCCGACGTCATTGACCAGTCAGAAAACTGAATCATCAAGGACAGCAAGGCTGTACCCTGAAGACCATAAAGGCACTATTCTTCGCTGAAGGATTGAGTGTCCCTGGACTTGCCTGGGCGATTCATCTAAGCAAACCTTGGGGTTGGGGGGGTAATCAACGCCAAACCCAACGTCGTCCAGCGAATCAACTCCCTGACTCGAGCTTCTTTGGTGCCAGGTAGAAAGGAGCGAGGAGGGCACAAAAGGCGATTCAGTTCCCGAAGGAAGAAAAAATGCCTGACCTAGTCTCCCAACCTGGGTTCTCATGTTACACGATCATTCGGAGGGGTGTATAAACGCAACCGACTTCGTCAATCAAGAAACTCAGGCTGGGCACTATATGGTCCGCCTGATCTCGCACGAGGTGTCCGTTACTCCGAGAAAACAGGTGAGACATAAAAAGGGTAGATGGTGAGCGAGGTTTCGAGATTCCACAGAACTTTCAAAAGATTCGTGGAGGGCTTTTGGTTTATTGTTTGACAGACGCAAAATCCATCTGAGCCCCAAAGGCCGTACAACAACAGAGTTTGCCGTATTCTTTAATAGTTGTGACTGCCAGCTTATTTCCCATTTCTTCAGACGTGGAAAAATGGAACGACGGTAATCTTATTTCCTGTCAACATCTCGATTAGCCTGAACGTAGATCAAGACTCAGAGCGGAGGGAGGTTTATAGGTACCTTTCGAGTTTAGAGTAGGAACCGACTCCTCTCGAAAAGGTCCTTGGAAAGTGAACTAGGAATGTATGTGACCTCTGTGAATCCGGGTATCCTGGAGGCCAACATGGTGGGGCGATCGGCGTTCAATTGTCGCTCCCCTGTGAACTCATACAAAGCCTCCTTATTTTACCAATTTACCTAAGCGTATTTCAAAAAAGGAGAAAAGAGACTAAAACAATTCCATACCCCGTTCAATATCCATAGGATGGCGTTTAATGGTACCGATCCCGGATCGAGAAAATAAAGGGTAGCAGAGAAGGAAGAAAAAAGCCTCTTCGTCTCCCCAACATATCGAAGTAGTAACGAATGAAAAGGGCGTCCCTAATAAAGTCCCTCCCAACTCTCAAACTTTACTTCTAACAAAGAAAATTCCACTCGGAAGTCAATAGTTGTTGCTGCCGTCGATCGAGACGATTCGTACGGACTTTTGCAATCCGGTAACGAACCTCTAGAGGATCGTTACATTCTACGCCTGTTGTTATAATAGGCTTTCTCGTAAACTCGAACAGGGACCGAGAGAAGATACTTCTTAAGATATGAGAGAGCTGTGGAATATCAGAGTTGATCTGGACCACTGGTTCCCAAAACTCGTTTACGAGGACTGGAGGGACTACCGAATCGCTTTTACTTCTTTCAGATTAAGATCCAGGACATCTGAAACCCTATCCAGATGTCCGGCACCTTCTTTCTATCACCTCAGGTGATAAACGCACTGAGAGATGTTCAGAATCATTCCTAGATCTTGAATAATATTTCAGTTTCCCGGTAGGAAAAAACTGTGGTCTGAATTGCAGTCTATTCGGGGAAACAAACTTCTTCAGGAAGGAAAATGGTCCCCAGCAAGCTCATCCATTCCCTCCCCGAGTATGCTTACTTCCCTAATAAGGCTGCGCTTTGCCTAAGCAGGAGAGCATATAAAAGTGCAATGTTGCGGTAGACTCGTAGTTCTATACCGTGCGGTAACGAGCACCGAAAGGATTAAGAGATAACTCTGTTGAACATAGTAAGGCAAAACGAATGCAACGTTTATTCATTCACGTAAGAAATCCCCTCAATCTTAGGCTAAGTCCGTGATTGGTAGGGCAGAGTTACAGTTAGTCAGTCAATCCCGCAGGAGAGACGTAACCGCCAGCACAGAGATACGGTTAGTCAGTCAATCCCGCAGGAGAGAGAGACGTAACCTACCGCGCATGACAGCGCCCGATCTGTTACTGGCTCGTTGGACTGGAAGACAGACACAGCGTGACAGCAGCAGCCAGCAGCTTACGAACGTCGTCTCTTAACTTTATGTCTGGGTTGCCAGCTACCCTATTCTACGAAGAAGTAGGTCCGTTATTTTTGAGCCGAAAGACTCTCAAGCTGGTATATTTTAAGCGAAACAGAAAACGCTAAATATATAGTATGCGTTTGTGTCGTCAGAACACTACCATACAACGGTAAAAGATAAATCGGAAACTCTGGCATGGAAGGCTGCAGGAGTAACGATTAAATGTCCTTAAAATAGACAATAGACCTCTCGGTTGCCATCCGAAGAGGTAACTACAGCAAGCGTATATGACTTGAACCAACCAGAAGTATAACGCAAGGAAAACAAAAAATGAAATTATATCACAATAAAGTTTGTTCATACTTACCTGGCAGACATATATATAGCTGAATTCGGAAATACAGCTACATACATATCTGACAGGCAAGTTTCATGAACAACTTTAAGAGAATCGAAGCAGTCAGCTCAAGCTTCTTATGTTACTGGACATAAGCGTTCATTGACGTAGTCTACAAGTCTATTTCTTGTACGAGTCTGCGAAATGACGAATGAGAGCTCTTCCGAATCTTGTCAATAAGAGCTTATTCGCTTACGCAATATCAAGTTAATGAGATGTTTGTCAATGAGAACTAACCATTTACGGGACAAAGAGATATTTTGTCAATGAGGGGATACCCACTTACTTGACAAAACGAAAGTATATTTGTCAATGGGGGAAAGTCCACTGAATTGACAAAACGTAATCCAGGAGTCAAGCATTTAATTTTTTCGATTCCCGTCTCAAACGAGGAAGGGGCAAGAATCCTGTTAAGAGACTGGGCTTACGGCAGGTAGAACGACCATGTTCAATTCGGCATCGTTAGTCCCGACTAGAAAACTAACAAAATCTATCATCTGAAAAACCCTTTCAGATGGGCTAAAAAGCTTGCAAAATTATCCTGGAAGAGAAGAAACTCTCCAACCAGCTTCCTCTCCCGTATCACAACTAATGCCTGTTAAAGCTTAAAATTTATGGCAGTATGGCAAAGGAAGTCCTGTCTTGCGCTTTCCTGAAGAGCGTCCTTTTGATGAGTGCCTTTGCAAGAATCCCACTGAACGTTGCCGAGAGTCCTGACGTGCAGGACATCGAGCCTTACATAACCCGTAACTGCCTTATCGCAAAGTCTTGACTGCGGTAGTGGCAACTTAAATTTATTGGCCGAATGGCAAAGGTTGCGGTGGGTAGAGCAAACGAGATCTTCCCTTGAGCTTTCCTTAACTCCATCCACCTATGCGAAAAGCAATATTAATTGACAGAGACCTCTTGAATTCACGAAAACCCGATGTCTTGCTGGGTTTCGAAGAAGAAGTTGTCTGTTCACTTTAAACTTCCTCCGAAGCACTGCCTACTTCACATTCTTTGCAGGTGAGGTAGAAGGTATCACCGGAGGTAGAGGTAAACATTCTTTAGGCCCATATCTGAAACAAGAGCTTGAAGAGTTCAACAGAAACGTTTCAGCCAGGCGACACACCTGGCGTGCGCTGGTGCACGCTCGGCGTCCACTGGCGCGCGCTCGGCGTCCACTGGAACGCGCTCGGCGTCCACTGGAGCACGCTCGGCGTCCACTGGAGCGCGCTCGGCGTCCACTGGCGCGCACTTGGCGTGCACCCGCGCGCGCCTGGAGTCCATCCGAGCGTCCCGGGCGTCCGCTCTCAAAAGCTTCCTGCTACTATGACTTCTTTTACGTATTTCTCGGTGGAAAGACGGACACGAGTTCAGGCGACGTTCGCCTTCTTACTTCTCACTGAAACGCATAACGAGAGAGAGAGAGGACGTGAAGCGTCCTCTTCTATAAAGCTTCTATTTAGAGGGCGCGAGTCCTTCCGAAAGCTCCAACCCCTGCATGGGGAGGACGCTTCGGAGGACGAGAAGCAATCTTTCAGGATTCGTGCACGCGCACGCACTTTGGCAGTCTGGGGATTTTCATCAGAAACTGCCGAAGGCACGCCTGAACGGTGGGGTTCCTTGTAACCCTCCTTAGGCTTTCGACATGCTCCCTCCCCGGGTCCTGGGAGTCAAGCAGAGGTCCCGGCCTAGAGGCGAAACGAGGGCCGATCTGACGCACCCCTTCCACTACACAAGGGTATCACTGCACTCTGCACTCACTTTTACTCTCTAAAGCAAGCACTTTCGATTCTAAGATACGAATCGAAAGAGTATCAGAGAAAGGGTAATTCCTCTACAGACACTGCTTAGGGCCCAGGCAACACTGCAGGGTTAGGAGTAACAATTACAGAAGTAGCACTTCACAGCAATGAAGGAGAGCGAGCACCTCTCGTAGACATATTCATAGCCCGTAGGCCATACTACAGGGTTAGGCAAAATAAAGTCTACAGAAGGTTAGCAGGTTCACTACCTGACTTTTGTTACTGATTAATTGCGTACATACGAATCATACGTCTTCCTTACGGAATTAGACATGTTTACTGATTAATTGCGTACATACGAATCATACGTCTTCCTTACGGAATAGACAAAGTCTCACACTCCTTACATGACAAATCTCAACAAAGAAGCAAGACCCATCCCCCTCGTACATACCAAGTGCGGATCTACCGAAGCTTTCGGTAGCCACACCCTATCTTTGCAGACAACCCCGTCTGAAACTAGCCTAACTAGATTCAGATATTTTATGCAAAAATGAATCAAATTCAAATCAATTTAAGATAGCGTATGCCTAGCCACAAATCCAAGTAAATAAATCAAAAGACAATTAGGATACTTAGCGGCAATGAAGTTTCCAAAATCCTAAGACGGAGGTACTGAAAACAGGTGTTTTCAGCACCAGCGACAGAAAAATTATGAATAGAAAATGGGAATGGTTCCTGATACCGCCTCCCAGCGGCGGGAATGGTACTAACCACCTGGCCGACCACTGCGTGTGTCGGAAGTTTTTAAAATTCTGTCGGACTTCAGAAAATACAGCTATATATATATCTGACAGGTAAGTTTCATGAACAAAGTATATATTACACCCTTGGCGCCGATCCCAAGCCACACACACACTCTAGGGTAAGGAGGTTGCAAGGCTATCACAAAAAAAAATATCACAGTACAGGTAGTCCCTGGTTATAGGTGGACTTGGTTAATGGTGATCCGTTTTTATGGCGCTTCTCTAGCATCATAAAATAGGCAATTTATGGCACCATAACGTGCAGCATTTCGGTTATCGGTGCCAGAGTTATGGCGCCATAACATAACTAAAAGAAGCGCCATTAACCCTCAGTGGACAGGTAAAAAAATCAATGCAGCTCCTCAGACAGGGCAAACTTTGTCAGCCAATTTCCAAAAAACACACCAATAGAATGAGGAAGATATGCAAATGCATATGGTGAAAGAAGAAAAACTCTAAAAAATTTTCCCTACCTCCAGTTGAAAAAAACTATTTATAGTTCTTTGTGGGACCTCTTTTACAAGACAATCGTAAATTTTACCAACTTATATGTTTTTTCTAATAAATAATTCCATTTTATTTTGTAAAATTATAATTACAGCTCACACAATATCAATACAGATAAGAAATAAAATCAGTAATAAATTCTTGGCATATTTGTTGAAAAATATTTACATAAATTTACCGAGAATGAATTTAGTGACTTTTTTTTTTTTTGTACGTGTTTATTCTATTACTATTTCTTTGCACTTCCCTTTGCAAAATTACATTTACAACTGACATACTACGTATTGTAAAAGACCAGAACAAAAACCAACAGCAACCCCTTGGTATATTTATGAGCAAATTTACAAAAAGATGTCTTTTGAGACAAACGCAGTACATTCTCCCTTGAAGAACTGAAGTCCTGAGATGCCAGATTCATGATTTTAGCCAGTGTAAAAGTTGCCATTAGTAAATTTATGGGCTACAGAAGTATTGGCACCTCTTTCCCGCGGTTTCTTTCCATATCGATGGCACTTAATATTGCTTCTCTATACAGGATCAATCGATCTACACCCCAAACCTGTTATTACTAATCCTGAGAAGCTATTCGTCCATAAAGCGTCAACCGGTTATCAGCACCATAAGTGCCATAAATCGCCACATTTCCGTTAATGGTGGTCTTCACTTATCAGCACCCCGCCGAAAACGGAACCCCCGCTGATGACTGGGGACTGCCTGTATACTCAAGATATATAGATAAAACAATAAACGAAAAGATCCCACTGGGAATAAGAGAGTTTTAACAGCAGTCAGGCAAGAGCTCACAAAAACACGTCTGCATCGCATGATGGCCAAAAGCAAAGTGGAACGCTTATATCCAGGCAGGCGGGTCTCGCCACCTATACGGATAGTTACCGAAAAAAAAAAAAAAAAAAAAAACCACTTTGTTGAAGCATTTAACGGTTGTGTTCCATCCACCATAAGTAATTACTATTGTAAAGGACCGAGGGTTTGTATATTGTGTAGGAACAAAGATTACTTTAAGCTGAAAGGTATGGTAACCGCAATCAAATTTGATAAAATAACAATAATACCAATAAATTAATAAATAATAATACTTGTCTTTCAGTTGACAAATCAAAAACGGCTGATCCGGAGGCAGGTTTCTGATTAGGATAAGCTTCCATGTGAGTGGTTGATATCAACATACTTCCCAGCATATTCCTTCCCCAAATGCAGACCGGCCTGGTGAGCTGGACCACTACCTGTACTGCTACCGCCACCACTCATAGGACACTCCGTGGGGAATTCCATCTGCACAATAAATATTCAATTAATTACACACTAATTTACAGTAATACTTTAAAAGTAAACAAAGCAAGAAGCATGACATTTTTATTATAATAAAGTTTTATGTATTCTTACCCTGTAATTATATTGCTAAAGTTTCCTCTTGCACAGCAGCTTGAATTCAAAATTTTGCTGGGCAAATCTTCGTAGCCCAAAGCAGGTGACTAGTCCCCCGCACCCCTTGCCCCCTCGACGGGAACTCCCGGAGCTACTAAGCAAATGAGCTCATTCTGTTCCTGCCATGTGTCCATAGGAGGTGGGAGGCAGGAGGGCTCCGATCATAATTAATTACTGGATAAGTATATATAAAACTTTATTTCATTATAAATAAATGTCATATTTATATAATAAACTTTCACAGTAATTACATCGCTGAATGTAACATTGATAGGAGGTGGGATACATGAACACATTCTACCTCAAATCATTAAGTCATTTAATGAATAGAAATATATAAAAAAAAGGTTGCTAGCATTAAATACAATGCTTGTAGTTCCTTGTTAGCTAAGAGAGCCTTCAGTAGAAAACTGCCTCTGACTGGTGCTCAACCTAACCTGTAGAGGCATGGCGGTAAAGCCACACACCGCCTCTTACTTAAATGGGAACTTTTCAGTTAAGGAGTTGTCCTATGGCTGGCAAAGTATCAGGGGAGCTTTGCAGTGCCGGAAGTAATCTGATGGCTAGCAAAGCATTCATAAATGCCCTTACTCTGGGTGCATCTCTGGTTGTTGCTCCAGTTAACCTGTAGCAGTGTGGCGATAAAGCTGTGCAGTGCCTCTACTCAAGTGGGAACTTTGCAGCGAAGGAGTTGTTCTGATGGCTAGCAAACTATCAGGGGAGCTTTTCACCATAGGATGTAACCTGATTGCTAGCAAAGTATTCATACGTCTCCTTACCCTGAACAAAGTAGTATCACTATGAAGACAACCAAGTAAAATTGTCACCTGCACTGAAATAAAGACCACAACCCAGCACTTATTGTGATGGGTACTCCAGGTAAATTGTAACCCCTGGCTCTCACAAGTCTCGGCACCTTACTACAAGGTGAATAAAGAATAGAACATCCTATACGTCGTTATAACTGTTTTATCTTCCTTCAAAAAAGTGAGAAGTGAAATAGATTCCACTTCCATTTGGTTGATTATAGGACATCAGCAGCATACTGTGCCCAAAGGCTAAAGAGGTAGAGGTTGTGCTCATGTTTTAGTTTTCACTAAAATGTTATTGTCATGATACAATAAAGTTTTGTGCATACTTACCTGGCAGATATATACTTAGCTATAGACTCCGTCGTCCCCGATAGGAATTCGAATTTCGCGGCACACTCTACATGTAGGTCAGGTGATCTACCGCCCCGCCGCTGGTGGCGGGAATAGGAATCATTCCCGTTTTCTAAGACAGATTTTCTCTTCCACCTGTCTCCTGAGGGGAGTCGGGTGGGCCATCAAACCGTATATATCTGCAGGTAAGTATGCACAAAACTTTATTGTATCATGACATAACAATTTTTATGCATTCAACTTACCTGTCAGATATATACTTAGCTGATTGGCACCTTTGGCGGAGGGTAAGAGACAGCTAATTTACTGAATAGACAGGAAACAACATACGTTGTAGGTAATAAATAAATAAAACCTTTGTTCCTATGTGTTTAGACGAAGGGTTGACCTCCTAGCTATTGCTAGGAGTCTGCTTCGTCTCAAGAGCCTCAGCGAGGATGTGACCTATGGCTAAGAGTTCTTGTAGATCTGTCAATGGGGTCTTATCCACTTACTTGACAGAATCTAATGGTTATTTGTCAAAGGGGTCCTATCCACTTACATGACAAAACACCTATGCCTACTGGCATAATTAAGGAGCACAACACCGATCCCGATCACCTGATCCTAACACGAGGGTTTGTGTTTGTAATTTGAAAAGAGCTATCCCCAAACTCATTTCAAATAACCTAAAGAAAATAGTATACTTATGTTTAAAAAAAATAAATAAAATTTTTTAACTCACTAGTTAAGGATCAGTGTCGGCTCCCTATCCCAGCAACGTATCCGTAGACACGTAACCAAGAGAGAAGGATCTCTCATAGGTCAACTTGACCTCCTTCGTGCAAGAGAAACAACACAGAGTTGCATCTCCCGTAAATTACAGCTAATAATATCTCTCACGACATATTGTTATGGAAAGAACAAGAATTGTTAAAAGCTTGCACTTCAAGCGCTTTTAATTCTCAGCTGTTTGAAGGAATCATCAAGTTACTTAAGAAGTGCTTTAGAGATCACACTGTTCCAAAGAAGACCAGGGCTTTCTTTGAAATTGATCTCTTCTGGATGAAGCCTAGAGCCTGGCTTGTGCCTGGCTGGCGCCTCGCGCCTGGCTGGCGCCTCGCGCCTGTCTGACGCCTCGTGCTTGGCTGGCGCCTCGCGCCTGGCTAGCGCCTTGCGCCTGCCTGGAGCCTCGCGCCTGGCGCCTGGCTGACTTCTCCCCACTTGCTGGAGCTTCGAGCTTGTTAAAGTCTCGAGGAAACTGGCGATGCCCACATCGGACACTTTTTCCGATTTATTTGCCTCTAGCGCATCTGCGCCAGGCTGGAGGCACGCTCCTTCTCCTCATCAGACAATGACAGTGTTTATTTGGACTGTCTTCCTCTGGCGTCTTTACGCCTGTTCTGGTATTTTGGCGCCTGATTGGCGCTACATTGTCCGAAAGTCCTTAACATCCACAATCGTTTATCAGGAGACTGGAGAAGGGTGGAAGAAATTCTTTCACTTTGAGCTTTTGGTCTCTCCGGTAAGGGGAAGGTGATTGTAATCAGCTACATCCAGTAGACGATAGGATATCTAACCGTACGAGAGATAAGAGTCTTCCTCCTAGGAGGGTCCTTCTTGGAATACTTCCGTGCTCACGAGATCTCTTCTTACATGTTGAAGGGGTGTCTCGTTGAGGAATCTTCCCTATCCTTGCCCGAAAGGAAGGGAAGAAGCCTGGAAGTCGAAGGAGACTCCGAGCTGAAATTGGGGAGTACTCCTGATTTCTAGCTCTTTATGTATCCCTCTGAACACCTTCTGGGAAGCATTTTTTGAGCCGTTCATCGCATACCAAAGACTCTGTAGGCAACGTTTGAACCATTCTACTGTAGATGAAAACGTAAGTACTCTGCCTGGACAACAAAACCTCTATCTGAAAACATTGAATCAGGAATAGGGGGTTTCAGTTCTTTTGCCTGACATACTATGCTGGCAAGAACCCATTGTCTAGTCTCCATAGAATCTGATGCGAGATTCCAATGCTCAAAAAATTCATTGTTCTTCTTGGTCGTTTAGGACCCAGAGAAACAAAAGAATTCCTCATAAAAATTTCTCAAAGAAGTTTTGATGATTGGAGCAGTTCCATCTTGTCGGAACATGGAATCTGTGGCCACAAAAAAAAAGATCCATTAGAAGTACATGATATCCTACTCTTGTCATATTGAGGTATATATCGTATAAGATCCCGAAGATCTTAATCCTCTGCTATCTCCAATTCCCTTTGTAGAGACAGAGTATAGCCTTTTACTGCGTTCTTTGATAGCAGATATATACAAAGGTGATTCTTCCCTCTGAAAGGGAAGAAAAAAAAACCGCTATGTGGTTCACAGAGGTATCGGAAGAGGACAGTTTCCTCATTCCCTCTAGCACGATCTGCAGCAATTCTAGTCTAGGCCATGACTATTGTCATCTACCTTGAAAAATCCTCTCATTTATGTCCACTTCTGGTCAGTCTGCATGCAGACAGACTCAGAGTGGAGAGGTTGTTAAGGTCCATTTAATAATGATGCTGATAGAATATCCAGACTCTCTTGGAAAAAAGACTTCCAAAAAAAAACATGCTGTGAGAAGAACGTGACCTCTGTGAATCCAACCTCTCTGAGGCCAAAATGAGGCATAAGTATTATCCTCTCTTTCTTTGACGCCCTTTATCTTAAATTCTGTAAAGAAAATTTATATTTATATTTAGGGGAAAAAAAAAGACTATTAGTATATTCCCCTTTCTATAAAATAAAGATGGCGTATATTGCTACCTCTCTTGGTTCGAGGAAAAGGAAGCATTCTATAGGAAGCCTGTTCGTCTTTCTACCTTGCTAAGAGATCTATGAAGAAGACTTTCCGCAGGTTCTCACAACTCTTTCCAATAAATGTTAGACATACGTTAACAGTTATTATCGTCGATCGAGAAGGTTCTCACGGACATGAAATATCTTGCATCGAACCTCTTAAGGATCGTTACGTTCCCTGTCTGTTTTTCCAAATAGGTTCTCTTTTCTAACGCGAACAGGAGCGAAAAAAGAGATTCTCGATGCTCTTTGCGATATGAGAGAGTCGTGGAATTGGCCTAGTGATAAAAAGGGTAACGAAATCAGGAACGATTCCTTCCGTTACCGAGCCTGCTGTCCGAGAGGCTACTGGATTCTTAGGTTAATAACTCGCTAAAACGAGAAAATATCTTGGATGGTGCTCTTGGCCCATTGCGCCAGGCTGGCGCTTCTGGCGCAATTTTTGCGCCAGGCTGGCGCTTCTGGCGCAATTTTGCGCCAGGCTGGCGCTTTCTTCTAATTCTCTTTATGTTATGTGTCAGAACATCTGTGCCTTTATGGTACCCGACCTCCTTTCACATGTTAATTCCGTTCTTAGTAGGAAAAAACTCTTATATACGAAGTATAGTCCATTCAGGGAAACATTTCTGCCACGAAGAGAATGTTTCCCATCCCACTCATCCATCTCTTAAGCAATATCCGATTCTAAAAAGGTTGTGTGCGTTTCTCGAAAGACTTGACCATACCGTAGTCTTAAAGTGAATTCTCTACTACATCCATCTTCTCACTAAGCATGTATTCTAATAAGCCATGCTTTCGTAAGCATGAGAGCATTATATAATATAATGTTCTACTGCTTAGAATCCTTTAATAATGTTACCTACGGTAAACAGCATTGAAAGGTTAAATAATATCTTTCTTATTGAAAGCTTTCTTAGCAAAAGGCAGACAATATTTTATTTGTGTTAGCTTAACTATCTCCTCCATTCGAGACTAAGTCCATGATTGTGGGGGGATATACGGTTAACCATTCGATCCCGTTGGAGAGAGAGATGTAAACGACTACTCATGACCGAGAACCGGATGGTACTGTATTCAGTATTGGCCTTAGAATGACAGCCCCGGCAGTCTCCGCTCGCTGCCTGACTGCATTCATCATGAGTTGCCAGTTACTTCATTCAATGAAGGAATATAATAAAATTATTCTCGAGCCTAAGGAAGCTCTTAATAATGCAAATTTAAGCCAAACACCAATTGTTAAATACCGAAGCTGAGTAGGTATTGTCGTAACACCATTTTAAGCGAAGTCCTTACCAGGAAAAAACCTGTAAGGATATAGATAATTCCGTAGCGAACCACAAAGGCAACTCTGGTATGGGTATATGACTTGTCATTCAGTAGTCGTATACAGCAAGTCTTGCTACTACATTCTTTCCTCTCCGATCCAGAGAGAAAAGGAAATCTTGCCCTCTTCGTTCTTTTCGTCAATAAACACGAATTAGTATTAGTCGCAAAGAGTATCGCAATGAAAACTCTAGGATCGAAGAGAATCCCTCAAATTTTTATCTCTTGGATATAAGGCCGATTCTATGCCTCTATTATTTGGAAGAGCCTCTAATCAATGAATGAGAGCTCGTACAAATCTTGTTTAATTTGCAAACGATCCTGAGAAAAAACTCTATCATCATCTAAGTCCTCCTGACAAGAATGACGGCCGCCTGTGCGACATATTGCATTCTTCTCAGGAGACAGCTGTGCTTGCGGCAGATTTCCACCCGAAACGGACATATCGTGAACAGGACGACGGCCGCCTGTGCGGCACCTTTCGTCTCTGTCCAGAGAAATCCGCTCCTGGTCCAAATCATAAAGAGACGCTTCCTGGTTGATTTCTCCGTATGATTCTTTTGAGGAAGATCTTGGCGCTTGGTGCTTAACCGTTGCCGAAAGTCTGGTTTGTTCAATGCGCTTGGACGTATCTGTTCGTCTCGGACCGTGTCGTCTGTCCGAGCTGGCCACCTATTGAACTTGGCGCTTGGCTGGTGTCATTCCAGTACGACACCTCTGCCTGTCCGTCTTGTCCGCTTCTGGCGCCTGTCGCCCGGACGGAGTTGCCTGCGCACGACGTTTTGTCCAATCCAGGCTGTCCGCCTTGTCAAGGTTGTCCGCAATCGGCACGAGTCGCTTGGACACAGTTGTCCGCACAGGAAATATCCGCCTGTCCGGGCTGTCCGCGTCTGGCGAATGGTGTCTGGTTGGAGCCGTCCGCGTAGGACACTTTTCCTGTCCGAGTAGTCCAATTCTGGCGCCGAGCGCCTGGGTGGTTCTGTCCGACTCGGACACTCTTCGTCATTGTCCGTATGTTGCGTCTCAATCCTATGAGTTTTCGTCCTTCTTTCTTTATTCGTCTCTGTACTCGTACGAGGAGTAGAGGAGATAAGTCTGGAGTCCAGAACGCCCGTAAGACGAGATCTCTTAACAGGAAGAAAATCGTCCTTTCTCCTCGGAAGGTCTTTTCTCAATACTCCTACTAAAGAGGAAATTTGTTCCTGCATTTTAAGTAGGAAGTCCGTCGCAGTTTCTTCCTTTTCTTTGCCATGAATAGGAGAATGCGCTCTGGAAGGCGTAGGAGATCGAGATATTGTCCTCTTGGCTCTTTTCCTCTCGTAGGGAGAATCGTCCGGGAAACGTTCCGGGCTCGAGTCCAACGTCGGAGCTTTCCAACTCCTCTTGATCGGACACGACAGTTCGTCGGAATTCCATCCACTTCTTCGAGGAGACGAATCGGAAGACGAAAAGCACTCTTTTAGGATGCCTTTCCAATGGCGATCCTTGGCATTCTGGACGCTACAGATTCTGCCAAAGGGGACGCCTGACCGGTGGGGATTCTCCGTAACCTCCGTACGACTGTCGACATTCCTTCTCCTCTGGCCCGGGAGCTTGGAAAGAGGTCTAGGTCTGGGAGCGAGACAGAGCCGATCGGAACGCACCCTCCACTATTTTAGGACGCCTTTCCAATGGCGAACTTGGCAGTCTGGGACGTTTCTACAGAGTCTGCCGAGGGACGCCTGATCGGTGGGATTCTCCGTACCTCCGTACGGGACTGTCGACATTCCTTCTCCTCTGGCCTGGGAGCTTGGAAGAGGTCTAGGTCTGGGAGCGAGACAGAGCCGATCAGACGCACCCTCCACTTCAATGGGGAACACTATATTCACTTCTTACCTTTTTAGAGCTCGCTTTTGAGCTACATCCATTATCTTCAAATTTGCATATATAAATTTGTAGTTTCTGTGGAGTAAGAAGGTGATGAGGATGCAACAACTACTAGTACTGCTAATACTCTAACTGCTCGTTAGCACAAACGCTATTAAAGCTTATAAAGTAAGCGTATCTAGTTATATGCTTTTCTGACTTCCTAAAGTAGGAAATTATGGTTTAATATTTCCTCAATAAAGTTGTAACCTTTATTACATGTAATAATGAATAAATATTAATAATTCCCTTTACTGCAAACTATGTGAGTGTCTACCGATAATTTCGGTAGTTTCAATTAGTATTTTCTTCGAAATTTCGAAGCGAAATTCATTAAAAAGTTAATAAAAGCGTATGCCGAACCAAAGACCCAGTACTTCCCTGCAAAAGACAGCCCAGAAGATCGATGGCGATGAAACACGAAAATCAAATCAGGAGGAACCGTAAACGTATGTTTACAATCCAAACGATAGAGAAAATCTGTCTTAGAAAACGGGAATGATTCCTATTCCCGCCACCAGCGGCGGGGCGGTAGATCACCTGACCTACCTGTAGAGTGTGCCGCGAAATTCGAATTTCTATCAGGGACGACGGAGTCTATAGCTAAGTATATATCTGACAGGTAAGTTGAATGCATAAAAAGTAAGCTTTATGCCCTTAGACAGGAAGCAAAAGGTGATATTGCCAGAAGACTGAGGTTATGAAGAGCCTGACCTAAGTGCTTCCAATCCTGCTCAGGCAAAATCAGAAAAATTAAAAAAAAATAGAGCTTCCTACTCTTCCCCAAAGCCTACTTGGCATCCTCTTGCAGTATATATGGTGTCTGTCACTCATGCTAGAAGGTATTTTAAGGAGGCAGAGAAGGTTGGCCACAGATAGCACTCAACCAACAGATTAGGGGATCCAAGATCCACTCGGGAGAAAAAGAACTAGAAAGGCTTCGAATAATCATTCATTTGGCAACGTGAAAACATAAGGATTGCAGTCTTGAAAGAGGCATACTGCAGTCTAGGATATAGCGAGCATCGAGAAGAACTGAAGCCTTATGGAGACTCTAGTAAAGCAAAAGCCGACTTGGGTGACAGTAATCACGAAGTCAGCTATGCTAACAGGTATGGAACCAAGATGTCAATCATCTGCATGCAATTTGTTTCCTAAATCATTCTATTCTGACGCTTCCCACCTCCAAAGGTGGGATTCAGCTATATAAATAGATCTTGACAGGTTAAGTTTCCAATGAACAAAATGATATTATGATACAATAAAGTTTGTTCATACTTACCTGGCAGATATATATAATCAAGTACCCCCACCCACCTCCCTCAGGGGGACAGTGGCACTAGAAAATCTGAATAGAAAATGGGAATGTTCCTGATACCTGCCTCCCAGCGGCGGGAATGGGTACTAACCACCTGGCCGACCACTGCGTGTGTCGTAAGATGATATTGTTAGAATACAATAAAGTTTTGTACATACTTACCCGGCAGATATATACTTAGCTTATGTCTCTGACGTCCGACAGAAATTCGAATTTCGCGGCACACGCTGCAGGTAGGTCAGGTGATCTACCCCCATGCCGCTGGGTGGCAGGAATAGGAACCGTTCCCGTTCTAGAACCAGATTTTCTCTTCCACCTGTCTGAGGGGAGGCTGGGTGGGCCATTCATCGTATATATCTGGCCGGGTAAGTATGTCAAAACTTTATTGTATTCTAACAATATCATTTTTGTACATGCAACTTACCCCGGCAGATATATAGCTTGTGATTGACACCCTTGGTGGTGGGTAAGAGACAACTATTTACTGAATAGACAGGTAAACAACATACGTTGTAGGTAATAAATAAATAAAACCTTGGTTCCTACTTGTTCAGGCGGAAGATTCCATGGCTAATGCCTAGGAATCTGCTTCGCCTCAAGAGCCTCAGCGAGGATGTGACCTATGGCTAAGAGTTCTTGTGGGTCTGTCGATGGGGTCTTATCCATTTACTCGACAGAGCCTCTTACATGACAATATGCCTATGCCTAGTGGCATAATTAAGGAGCACAACACCGATCCCGATCACCTGATCTAACACGAGGGTTTTAGTGCTTAAGTTGAAAAAGAGTTATCCCAAACTCCTTTCAAACAACCCAAAGAAAAAACACGACGTTAACTAAAATTTAACTCACTAGTTAAGGATCAGTATCGGCTCCCTATCCCAGCAATGTATCCGCAGACCCGTATCAACCAAGAGAGAAGGATCTCTCGTAGGTTATCTTGACATCCTTCGGATATGGGAATGTAAACACAGAGTTGCATCTCCCGTATGTGACAGCTAATATGTCCTTATGACATATTGTTAAGGAAAGAACAAGAATACAGAAAAGCTCGCACTTCATGCGCTTTTAATTCTCAGCTGTTGAAGGAATCATCAATGCACGTTGTCAAGTGCTTAGGAGATCACATTGTCTCAAAGAAGGCCAGGGCATTCTTTGATATAGATCTCTTCTGGGTGAAGCCTGGAGCCTGGCTAGCGCCCCGCGCCTGGCTGGAGCCTTGCGCCTGAATGGCGCCTAGAGCCTGGCTGGAGCCTCGCGCCTGGCTGGCGCCTGATTGGCTCCTCCCTCCTGGCTAGCGCCTCGCGCCTGGCTGGAGCCTTGCGTCTGGCTGGCGCCTTGCGCCTGGAGCTTGGCAGAAGACTTCATGATTACTGTCTATGAGTCTGCATGCCTCAAGAGTTTCAGCGAGGTAGGGACCTATGACTGACAAACCCTTCTGGATCATGTCAATGGGGGCTAGCCCGCTTACACGACAGAGCCTTCTCGGATCGTGCCAATGGGGTGGGGGCTGACCCACTTACATGGCAGAGCCTTAACCTGTATCATATCAATGGGGACTAGCCCTCACATGACAGAGCTTTAGGTTTCTCTTTACTGGAAGGAGCCTTGCGCCTGGATGGATCCTCAATCCTGACTGGAGCCTAGCCTTGAAGGAGCCTGGCACCTGGATGGCGGCCTGGCTGGCTTCTAGAGCCTGGCTGGCTCCTAGAGCCTGGCTGCTCCTAGAGCCTGGCTGGCTCCTAGAGCCTGGCTGGCGCCTCGCGCCTGGCTTGGCTCCTCCACTCTTGCTGGAGCTTCGAGCTTGGAAGAGTCTCTAGGCTGTCTGGGGATGTCCACATCGGACACTCTTATATCTGTCCGATTTGTTCGCCTCTGGCGCATTTGCGCCAGGTTGGAGGCCCGCTCCTTCTCAGTATCCGGCCATGACAGAGTTCCTTGGAACTGTCCGCCTCTGGCGTTTTTCGCCTGTATTGGCATTTGGCGCTTGGCTGGCGCTACATTGTCCGAGAGTCCTGAACAACCACATAGTTTATCAGGAGACTGGAGAAGGGTGGAAGAAATTCTTCCCCTTTGAGCTTTTGGCCCCTGGCAAGGGGAGGTGATTTTAGTCAGCTACACCCAGTAGACGACAGGATATCTAACAATACGAGAGAGAAGAGTCTTCCTCCGAGGAGGATCCTTCGTGAACACTTCTTTTGCTAACGAGATCTCTTCTTACATGTTGATGAGGTTCCTCGTTGCAGAATCTTCCCTATCCTTGCCCGAAGGAAGGGAAGGAGTCTGGAAGTCGAAGGAGACTCTGAGCTGAAATTGGGCGGAACCCTGATTTCTAGCTCTTATGTATTCTTATGAATACCTTCTGGGAAGCATTTTGAGCCCTCATCGCACCCCGAAGACTCTGTAGGGCAAAACGTTTTTAAACCATCTCTTCTTCTGTAGATGAAAATGTAAGTACCCTGCCTGGGCAACTAAACTTCTATGAAAGCGTTGCGTCAGGATAGAGGGATTAGGTTTCTTTTTTTTTTTTTTTTTTTTTTTTTTTTTTGCCCCAGACATACTATGCTGGCAAGAACCCATTGCCGAGTCTCCATTGAATCTGATGCGAGATTCCAATGCACAAAAAATTCACTTGTCTTCTTGGTCGTTTAGGGCTAAGAGAAACAAAGAATTCCTTCATAAAACTTCCTCAAAGAAGTTTGATGAGGAGCAGTTCCATTTTGTCGGAACACGGAATCTGTGGCCACAAAAAAAAAAAAAAAAAAAAAAAAAAAAAATCCATTCGAAGTACATGATATCCTACTCTTGTCGTATTGCGGTATCGTATAGATCCCGAAGATCTTAATCCTCTGTTATCTCTAATTCCCTTGTAGAGACAGAGTATAGCCTTTTACTGCGTTCTTTGATAGCAGAATATATACATAGGTGATTCTTCCCTCTGAAAGTGAAGAAAAAAACCTCGCTATGTGGTTCACAGAGGTATCGGAAGAGGACAGTTTCCTCATTCCATCTAGCACGATCTGCAGCAATTCTATGTCTTAGCCATGTTACTATTGTCATTTACCTTGAAAAATCCTCCTCATTCATGTCCACTTCTGGTCAGTCTGCACGTGGAAAGACTCAGGAGTGGAGAGGTTTTTTCAGGTCTATTTATAATAGATTCTGATAGAATATCCAGATACTCTTGGAAAAGCCTTACGAAACATGCTGTGAGAAGAACGTGACTTCTGTGAATCCAACCTCTCTAAGGCCAAAATGAGGCATTCATCCTCTCTTCCTTTGACGCCCATTTATCTTAATATCTGTTAAGAATTTATAACTAGGGGAAAAAAGACTAAAG
Source organism: Macrobrachium nipponense (assembly GCF_015104395.2). Taxonomy (NCBI): domain Eukaryota; kingdom Metazoa; phylum Arthropoda; class Malacostraca; order Decapoda; family Palaemonidae; genus Macrobrachium; species Macrobrachium nipponense. Next base: position 62,056,513 of record NC_061098.1, on the reverse strand, counting down.
TTTATTCCCCTTCTTTAAATTAAAGATGTCGTATATTGCTACCTCTCTTGGTTCGAGGAAAGGAAGCAGTCTATAGGAAGCCTGTTCGTCTTCTACCTTGCGAAGAGATCTATGAAGACTTTCCTCAGGTTCTCAAAACTCTTTTCAATAAATGTTAGACATACGTTAACAGTTATTATCTTCGATCGAGAAGGTTCTCACGGACATGCAAAATCTTGCATCGAACCTTTAAGGATCGTTACGTTCCATGTCTGTTCCCAAATAGGTTCTCTTTTGTTAACGCGAACAGGGGCGAAAAAAGAGATTCTCGATGCTCTTTGCGATATGAGAGAGTCGTGGAATTGGCCTAAGTGATTAAAAAAATATCATTTCATCATTCCTTGTAAGCGACCCCTTTCCGATTAAATGGGTAACGAAATCAGGAACGAATCTTGCCGTTACCGAGCCTCCGAGAGGCTACTGGTTTGTTTGTTTGTTTGTATGGTGTTTTTACGTGACTTCCGCACCACGTCGAGAGTGAACTTCTATCACCAGAAATCCACCTCTCTCACTCCTCAATGGAATGGCCGAGAATCGAACCCGCGACCACCGAGGTGAGAAGCAAACACCAAACCAACCACTACTGGACTCTTAGGTTAATAACTCGCTAAAACGAGAAAATATCTTGGATGGTACTTCTGGCGCATTGCGCCAGGCTGGCGCTTCCGCTTCCTTCTAGTTCTTTTAAGGTTATGTGCCAGAACATCTGTGCCCTTATGGTACCCGACATCCTTCACGTGTTAATTCCGTTCTTAGTAGGAAAAAACTTTTATATACGTAGTATAGTCCACTCAGGGAAACAACTTCTGCCACTAAGAGAATGTTCCCATCCGACTCACCCATCTTCTCTTGAGCAATATCCGATTCTAAAAAGGTTGTGTGCGTTTCTCGAAAGGATGAGAGAATTATATTATTTTCGTGCTCTGCCGTATTAGACTACTTTATAATACTGTCACATTGTGGTAAACAGCATTAATCTAGGAAACCTTGTAAGGATACTAGGAATTCTGTAGTTAACCTCGTATGCGCATAAGACTTGACCATACCGTAGTCTTAAAGTGAATTCTCTTCTACTACATTCATCTTCTCACTAAGCATGTACTCTAATAAGCCATGCTTTCGTAAGCATGAGAGCATCATATAATATAGAGTTCCGCTGCGTTAGATCCTTTAATAATGTTACCTACGGTAAACAGCATTGAAAGGTTGTAATATCTTTCTTATTGAAAGCTTCTTAGCAAAAGGCAGACAATATTTTATTTATGTTTGTTTAACTATCCCCTCAATCCGAGGCTAAAACCGCGATTGTAGGGGAGAGACACGGTTAGTTATTCCATCCCGCAGGAGAGAGACAGTAACCACCACTCATGACCGACACCTACTGTTTACTGCGTGGTCTCTAAGGCGCGATAGCAGTCTCCGTTACCGTCTGGCCTTACTCTTCCAGAGTTGCCAGCTACTCCATTAAATAAAGGAATCTTATAAAATTATTATCGAACTTCAGGAAGTTCTTCATTAATGCATATTTAAGCGAAACAAGACTTCGATAAATCTAGAAGCTAAGTATGGTGTTTGTCTTAACAATCCCTTTAAGCGTAGCCTCCTTCCTAGGAAATTCCTGGAAGGATACTGATAATTGAGTTTGCTCTACAAAGAAGTAACTACGGTATGTGTGATTTGCCGTATCGTATTCTCATACAGCAGATACTCTACTACCTTCTTTCCCTGCCGAGGCAGATAAAGGAAAAATTTTTACTGTCTTCGTTCTTTTCGTAATAGAATGATAGAAAGAGTATATATATCTCCTTAAGGAAGGAAGTTAATCCAGGAACTCTTTAAATCTTCGTGATTTCCTTATAAATCGCGGAAGAGACAGAATTCCTGTTCGTCTGTAGGGTTTACGGAAGGAAGTAGATATTTCCTATCCGCCATCATACCCAAACGTCGATGAGATTCTTATAAGAAAAACTCCCAAAGTGCTTGCCTCTTCATAACGAGGGAAGAGCATGAATGAAGGAGTGTGTCCGCATTACTCAAAGAGGAGCCTCGCGACTGACCTCTCTCTCTTAAGAAGATTTGGAATATTCTGGCGCCTGGCTCCTTGCGCCTAGCGCCTGGATAGTTCCGCGCGCCTGGAATGTTCCACGCGCCTGGAATGTTCCGCACGCTAGAAAGGAGACTCGCTCCTGGAACGTTCGCTTGTGTGGAAGGTCCCGTGCGCCCTGATAGTTCCGAGAGCCTACTAGACCCCTTCTAGAAAGAGCCTCTTGCCCGGAAACGTTCAATGGAAGGATCGTTCTGATTGCCACTGTACTATAAGGCTCCTTGCTCTAGCCGTCTGTTTTTCTGTTGCAATTTGCGCCAGGCTGGCGCTTCGTCTCTTTGAAGGCGCCTTGCGCCAAGAAAAATTTTCTAGAACGCGGCTCGCGCTCAGTTGCTAGAACGCGGCCTCGCGTTTGGTTGTAGAACGCGGCTCGCGCTAGTCTGTTTTCTGGAACGCGGCTCGCTGCTGGCTGTTTGGAACGTGGCTCACGCTAGCTTGCTGGAACGCGGCTTCCTAAGTTCCTGGCTGGCTCTTGCTCATGTTCTCTTAGTTTTCAGAGAACGCGCTAGATCATCAAAACATATACATTCTTCGTCTTTTCGGATGTAAGATGAAGAGACGCACTTTTTAAGGATGCCTTTTCAATTACTATCCTTGGCAGTCTGGGACGCTCTACAGAACCTGCCGATGGGGACGCCTGACCGGTGGGGATTCTCTGAAACCCCCTTACGGCTTTCGACATTCCTTCTCCCCTGGGCTTGGGAGCTTGAAAGAGGTCTAGGCCTGGGAGCGAGACAGAGCCGATCAGACGCACCCTCCACTGCAATGGGGAACACTAGTAATCACTTCTTACCTTTCAATAGCTCGCATTTTGAGCCACAATCCTTGTCTTCAAATTGCAATTATGAATTTGAAGTTTCTGCGAAGTAAGAAGGTGATGAGGATGCAACACTACTAGTACTGTTAATACTCTAATTGCTCGTTAGTACGAGTTTCTAAAAAACTTTTAAAAAAAAGAAACGTATCTAGTTACATGCTTTACTGACTCCCTAAAGTAGGAAGTCAGTATATTTCCTCAATCAATTCTAACACTTATTACACATATTAATGAATAAATATTAATATTTCCCTTTCTTGCAAACTATGTGAGTGTCTACCGAAAATTTCGGTAGTTACACGTCATATATTCTTCGAAATTTTCGAAGCCAAATTCATTAAAAAGTTAATAAAAGCGTATGCCGAACCAAAGACCCAGTACTTCCCTGGCAAAAGACAGCCCAGAAGATCGATGGCGATGAAAAACGAAAATCAAGTCAGGAGGTACAACAACATATGTTGACACTACCGCACAGAGAAAATCTGGTTCTAGAACGGGAACGGTTTCCTATTCCTGCCACCCAGCGGCAGGGGGGTAGATCACAGACCTACCTGCAGCGTGTGCCGCGAAATTCGAATTTCTGTCGGACGTCAGAGACATAAGCTAAGTATATATCTGCCGGGGAAGTTGCATGTACAAAATTTTGAAATTCTGTTGGACTTCGGAGAATACAGCTATATATATATCTGACAGGTAAGTATGAACAAACTTTATTGTATCATAACAATATATTTTCATATTGGGAATTTCTAAAAATTATAAAAATGCTGAGGGTGATGTTTTACTGAAACAGGATTCTGGTATGCTGGTGTTCTTGGATACTTCTTTCTTGGTTACCCCGGTGCTAACGAAGAGGCGTCGACACTCAGGCCTGAGGTGTCGAGTTTTCTTCAGATAGCGCCCTCACAGGACAAAGCAGCATCTCATCCGCATCATTATCGGTGAAGTCCATTAGGGAGGGAATCGTGAAAGACTCGAACCTGTCGTCAGGGACCGAAGGTTTCTGAGTCTTCGCAACGAAGTTCGGGACGAAATCGAGCGGCACAGAATCCCCATCCCCCTGGGAGTGTCGTACATCATAGGAAAGACCATGAAGTTCCCCTACTCTCTTCGCCGATGCCAGGGCCAGCAAGAAGAGGGTCTTGAGGGTCAGATCCCTGTCTGACGACTCTCGGAGTGGCTCGAAGGGTCTTCGAGTCAAACCCCTAAGGACGAGAGTCACATCCCACACAGGGGGCCTGAGTTCCCTGGGTGGGCAAGACCTTTCGAAGCTCCTCATGAGCAAGGAGATCTCGAACGAGTTCGAATGTCCAATCCCCTCAGTTTCAGGACAAGTGCCAGGGCGGCTCTATATCCTTTGACTGTGGGGACTGAGAGGAGCTTCTCTCGGCGAAGAAACACGAGGAAATCCGCTACCTGCTGAAGAATGGCTCTGAGAGGAGATATACCCCGTCTACGACAACCACAGGAGACGGCCCACTTCCCCTTTCCCCTGGGTAACACAGCTGCAGAGGACTGACGGACGTTTCCAGCCATCTCTGTTTCGCTGCGCTAAGAGAAAAGCCTCTCGCTCGCAAGAGATGGTGGATAACAGCCAGCCGTGAAGTCGTAGGGACTGGACTGCTTGGTGGTACCGCTCGACGTGTGGCTGGCGAGAAGGTTGTGCCAAGGGGGAATCTCTCTCGGTTCTCCTGCGAGAAGAGCCAGCAGGTCCGGATACCAAATGGCCTGTGGCCATTTGGGAGCCACCAGGATCATCCTGAGATTCGGGGTGACCAGTGCTCGACTGATCGCTTGCGAATCAGGCTAAACGGGGGAAAGGCGTAGACGAAGAGGTTGTCCCACGGGAGTTTTCTGTTGTGCCGGGTGGCGAACAGATCCACAACTGGTCGCCCCCACAGGTCGAAGAGCCTTTCCGCCACGTCCTGGTGTAGAGACCACTCGGTCCCTATCACCTGATCCCGACGGCTGAGCTTGTCTGCTACTACATTCCTCTTCCCTGGAATGTAGCGTGTACGACAGCTGGCTATTGAAGTGTGCCTCGGCCCACTCGTGGCACCTGCCGAGTCAACTGGTACAACGGGAGAGACACCCCCCTAGGCCCCCCTTTTGTTGACGTAGGCCACTACCATGGTGTTGTCGCACATCACACCCACTGAGTGTCCCATCAAGCGGTCCTGAAACTCTTGGAGCGCGAGAAAACGCTGCCTTGAGTTCCAGTATCATTGATGTGAAGGTGCTTGTCGTGCTCGTCCCACACTCCGAAGTCAGCAACTCCTCCAGGTGTGCGCCCCATCCCTTGGTCGATGCGTCTGAGAACAGCTGCATGTCCGGGGGGGGAGTGCATAGAGGCACTCCTCTTAAGAGGTTCCTGTCGTCCAGCCACCAGGCTAGGTCCTGCCTCACCTACGGTGTCAGTGACACTGGAAAGTTTGGGGGATCCGTTGCCTGTGACCAACTCTCCTTTAGCCTCCACTGAAGAGACCGCAGGTGAAGACGCCCGTGAGGGACACTAACTTCTCGAGTGACGACAGGTGTCCGATCACGACTTGCCATCGCTGAGCTACCTGTTCTGCCGAGACAGGAACTGGTTGGCTGCCTCCCTGAATCTGCTGATCCGCGAGTCTGCGGGGAAGACTCGCCCTGCTACCGTGTCGATCAGCATACCCAGGTACTTCATCCTCTGCTTGGGCTCGAGATCGGACTTCTCGAAGTTCACAACGATCCCCAGATCGCGACAGAACTCGAGTAGTCGATCCCTGTCCTGTAGCAACTGCGAGCGGGAGCTCGCCAGGACCAGCCACATAGTCGAGATACTCATCAGACGTATCCCGTGCGAATGGGCCCAAGCAGACACCAGAGTGAACTCGCCGTGAACACCTGTGGGGCGGTTGAGAGACCGAAGCAAAGTGCCCTGAATTGGTACACCGTCCCGTCGAGGATGAAGCGGAGGTACTTTCTGGAGGACTGATGAATGGGTATTTGAAAATATGCATCCTTCAAGTCCACTGAAAGCATGAAATCGTTCTCCCTGATGGAGTCGAGCACGGAGCGTGCCGTCTCCATCGTGAACCGGGTCTGGCGAACGAACCGTTTCAGGGGAGAGAGATCTATCACCAGGTGCCAGCCCCCCGTAGACTTTTCCACCAGGAAAAGTCGACTGTAGAAGCCCGGGGACTGATTGTGACGATCTCTACAGCTCGTTTGCTCAGCATGGTCTCGATCTCCTGTCTCAATGCTACGTCCTTCGAAGATCCTGGAACGTACGACTGCTGTTGGACCGGGTTGGAGGTGAGGGGTGGCCGAGATTCGAAGGGTAATAGATATCCCTCCCGAAGGACATCTACTATCCAGGTCTCGGCGCCGTAGCGCTGCCAAGTTGCCCAATGGCTGGCCAGGCACCCCCCACTTCCGGCAGCAGGTGAGGGGGAACGCCGTCCCTAGCGTTTCCCCCCTTTCTTCAACTTCTTCCCAGAGCCTCCTCGTGAGAAGGAGGGCTGGGAGGAGGGCTGGTTACGGCCCCCCTTTGCAGAAGTCGAAGAAGACAGAGTCTTTCCACGGGGCTTCGACGCGACTACCGTCTTAGCCACCGTGGAAGCGCTAGCCGAGCTCTTTGGCTTGGCCGCAGTTCGAGGCTGCCCAGAAGCCTTCGAAACTGCCTGGTGTACCAGACGGTCACTGCCATCAGTGCGCCGTCTGTCCAACGCAGCGTCCACCATCTCTCCTGGGAAGAGAGACGAGGAACTCCGTAACGGTCCATTGCGAAGTCCCAATGCCGCTTCACGCCCAGCCGCCCTGGAAACTCGAGTAAGGACAGCGTCCCTACGTCGGAGAACCAGGTTGGCCACACAGGTTTACCGTCTGGTGGGCAAGGAAGGAGATGGCTCTTCCCCCAAACTGGCAAAGCCGCCTGAAGGCCGAGTCATCTTCGGGAGAAATTCCCCCGGAGTTGGCTGCGACCTTAGACACCGTGAGGGACCACAGGTCTATCCAGGAGACGGCCTGGAAAGCTGCCATGGCAGTGGATTCCAGACCGAGTGCCTCTTGCTGCGAGAACCATAGGTTCTCTGACAGGAGCTGCTGCAGAGACACACCTGGCGTTAGCCTGGCTAACTCCGGGTTCACCTGTTTGGGCGGCATCGGGTCTTCAGACGGCACGTAGAAACGCCGCTGTCGCAGTAGAGGAGGCGGAAGTAGCTTGCTCGACCTGCTGGACTTGAGAGAACCGTCTTGTCCGGAGACAAGAGACTCTACCTGGTCCAGCACTGAGTCGGCAAGCTCCGATCGCGGCAGTCCCACCGTCGGCCAAGGTTCCCTCTTCGGGCCCCAGAACGACTCGAGCCGGGACGTGGGCTCGGAAGGTGGGAGCGGCGACCCTTCCCCGAGGTCGTTGTGCTGACGAATCAGCGCAATTACCTCGGCAAAGTTCCTCTGGATCTCAGGAGTGACTGCATCCTGAGGAGTAGGACCATCCAGTCCCTCGAACAGGAGCACCTCCCGAGACCCTCCCCCCTCGAGGGGGGGAACAGCAACAGACCCCTCTCGGTCTCCTCCAGCCACTTGCGCATACGACCTGGCCGGTCCGAGAACCGTGCCTGGTACGTAGGGCGTCGTGGTGGGATTATGAGGGGCGCACCCCTCACGATCACTCCTCTGTACCTCGCCCCTCCCGGTGTAACCCGAGGAGGTTGAAGGTACGGGAGAGGCAGACCTGACGCTCCCTCCTCGCTCGCTGGCAGAACCAGCGGGCTTGGAAGACTGCAAGCGATCGTCAACCCGCGGTGACGATCGAGCTGCAGGCCTGGTCGAGCCGTCTCGCTGTGGAGAACGGCTGGACTGAGCACAGCGGCCCCGATCTCTAGTGTCAGAAGAGCTGGTGCTGGTTGCCGTACCCGATCGCTCTCTGTGAGAACGACGGTCAGGCGACCTGCGAGCTCCACTGTCACGGCGAGACCGGTGCCTGTCCTCACGGCACGTCACGTCGCTGGTACCGGCGAACGGGGGGACCTCTTCCCAGCCTCAGGCCGTGGCCGGTCGTGGACCGTCACGTCAGCCCGGGTAGCCAGCTGGTCGCCGCAAGAGCGAGAGCTGGTCTGGTGAGAGTAGCGTGAGCGGCTGTCACCAGTCTTCCGCTCCGTGCCGTGAACCTGATGCTGAGCGGACTCAGAGGTCTGGTTCCTGGCTGCACGGTCGCTGGTGGGCGACCGTACACTCGGTACCTCTCGCGAACGAGAGTCCGAGACGGATCCTGTTGCCGTGGCAGAACCACTGACAGCAGGCGAGGAGGTGCCAGTGTTAGCCGACACCCCTCTGGTCCCCGTAGTCTTCTTCCTTGCGGAAGAAGAGACGGGTCCTGCTCCCGAAGGAGCAGGATGACCAGCGGAAGAACCCCCCGTCTCACCGGAGCGAGACGGGCCCTTAGAAGCTCCCGAAGGAGACTTCTTAGGGGGGGAGGAGGCGACCTTCTTCTTCTTAGGCTGTGGAGCCTTAGAAGAAGAAGGGGGAGAGGCGGCAGACGACGACGACGAAGAAGACGACGACGACACCTTCCTCCTCTTCCTCTTCTTCTTCGTCAGCTTCCTCAGGACCGATGTCAGATCCGTCATCCAGGGCGGAGCCGGGGCTGCTGTTGCCGAAACAACAGGGCCCGGACGCACCTGTCCGAACAGATCAGCATCGGGAGCAGCGGCGCCACGAACAGGAACGACATCAGCAGGTGCAGGCATCACAGGAACAGCAGGAACAGAGACGGCAGGAACGGGTACAGGAACGGCAGCGGTGGTCGGCAACATCACGTCAGTCATCGGCGGCTGGGCAGGTACGGCAGGTACGGCCGGTGGTACAGGTAAGCCAGGTGGACGGACCAGCGGCACCGACATCCTAGGTACTGGGGGGAGGTCCAGGGGCGAGCTCTTCGGGCACACAAAGTCCGGTCGAGGCAGCACGGCAAACCCAGGCGGCGGCGGCATCACTCTCCCCTGTGGTACGGCGATCGGCCCCTGCACCGATGTAGTTGGTGTTACAGACACCGCGTGCGGGGTATACACCAGGTGAGGGGGGGAAGCATAGCCAGGAGTCGACAGGGTCGTGGTAGTGGTGGTCACCGTGGCGTGCGTGACCGCGACAGAGCCAGCTAGATGGTAGACCAGCCCCTGGACACTCGGCACGCCCTGCAAACCCAACGATGCCCACACCTGTCCAAGGTCGTTTTTTTTCCCGTCTGCACACAACAGCACCTGAGGAAGCAAAGGTCGGGTGACTAGCAGGATCCTCTACCCGTCCGTGCGATGTAGACAAACGGATTGAGGACCCAGAGTACAACTCAACGTCGGGGTATCTACCGCCCTCCTCCACACTCGACACATCGGGTAAGGAGAAGGACCTAGAGACCCCCCCCCGAAGGGGAAGGCGCCAAACGTGGGAGCTGAGCAGGCGGCAGGAAAGAAGACGAAGTGTCCGTAACCAAAGGAGTCGCGGGAGAGCTCTCCGACGACTCCTTTGTAGGCCTTCGCTTCTTCCTACCTTCGTACAAGCCCCACTGCGCCTCCGACCAAGACATACATACTTCACAGGGCTCGGTGCGGGTACATTCACGCCCCCGACACCGAGCGCACAAAATATGGGGATCAATTTCAGGGAAGGAGCGGAATTTTCCGCATTTACGCCCTTCGGTACCCGGGCACAATCTCCGGATAATAGCGGGGCGTGGAGAATCCATGATCGATCAACAAATTCACTTTAATGATGAAAAATAAAGAAATGATTGTACTTACAATGATTCACACTAAAGAGAAACACAACCATACAACCAAGGAAAGCAAACGACGAGAAGCGGGCAGAGAGCGCAGAACACACACGTCCACTCGCTGTGAGGCCGAAAGCAAAAAGTTATTTGTTTACCTCCCAGTCGCGCGCGCGCGCCTGTCGGACAAGCAGTTAACTACCGAACCCCTTGTTCAAAAGCTTACGACCTATCCAGCTGCCGCTAGTACCTTCCTATTGTAAAAGGACCGAAGGCTTGTATGCCGTGTCGGAACAACTTAACATGCTTTAGTAAGTCTGGTATTACAGCCATTGCTGTAATACCGAAAACTTGAAGAGCCAGAACCTGACATAAGTCACTAGCAAAGTCATAATAAGGCAAAAAATCCAAAAACTTCCAAAAGTTTGTTTACCTTGTAAACCTGACTAACTAATCTAATGCCAAAGACTAACTAGACAATGAACACTTCACCACAGGAGAAGATCCAACAAATTACAAACCAAGTCGGTGTTGTTAACACCTTGCCGGAAAGTGGGCAGAGTCTGTCACCTACATAAACAATAGGCTATCGCTAGAACAAATTTCAAAATTTATGCTGCATTCAAGTAGAAACTCTTGGCTGAGTAATTACGGGGGTAGTTACTTATATAAAAAAAAAAATAAGTAAACCTTAACACCTTAAAAAGATACCATCAGTCATTCATGGAGTTCATTCTTCCACCAATGGCACAAGTGAGCGCCAATTCACAAATGTTTGTCCCCTACCTTGCCACACAGGGGATAATACAACACAATTAGAGTGGCCCAGGTGTAAGCCAAACCTGCTTGTTGGGACTGAGATAATTACAAGAATACCATCATCCCCACCCAAATCGTATTATGGGTAAACAGGATAGAATGACGAGAGTCCTATCCCCAGAACCAGACACCCCTGGATTCCATGGACCAACTCTTTTCCATCCTTGAGCTATTGATCTATCTCTCAGGTAGCTGATGATCTACACAGTTCCCACTATTTAGTTTCGGATATAAACCCAGTCCCAGGTACAATATCTTTTCCTATTTATCAGGTCCATTAGATTTGACCAAAGATGGAAAGTTCCACAGGACTTACTCCAATTTATATGGGATAATATAAACTCAAACCTGGGAAAAAATTCCAGGGATTCAAGAGGCCCTCTACCCACCTACCAGACAGTAGTTACTGCCTAACCACCTAGTTCAAGAATTTAACAGCTGTGTTCCAGCCTACACTGATAATAATTCCTTATGTAGAGGACCGAGGGTTTGTATTATCGTGTAGGAACAAACCGGGCGCTGAGCGAGAAGAGGTGGGTGCCAAGCTGCCTGAACTGGGAACCAAGCATTCAGCTGCGGGTGCTACCTGGTTCGAAACAGGCGCTAAGCAGCTCGGAGAAGCTGGATGGTGCACAGTAGCAGGCACCACAATGACTTCATATGACAGGCGCTCTGAAACTGGTGATCACTTAGTAGCTAACACTGGACGAAAACTGCAAGACGGCTGTGGGTCGATACTAACCTCCCTATACTTTTTAACAGGTGGAGGGCAACTGTCAGAAGGCAAAGAATGTCTCTTAAGCGTTGAGGCCGGCGATCTGCATTGATAATGTCTCTTGTCTGGCGATAAAACTGAAGACTTCGAAGACAGATGGCAGGCACTGAAAGACACACCTTTTCAATGGCGCTCTGTCACTGCCTGGGATCCAACAACAGGTGGGACAGAGGAGGGCAACTGTCCGGGGCCAAGTCTCTCCCTTGCACTACTGGTATGTCTTCTCCACAGTGCAGGAGAGCAGGACAGTGACCTTCATCTAGCAAAACTGGTGGGCAGAGCAGCCACCTCTTCTAAGAAAACTACACTAACTTTGCACTACACTTTTGAAAGGCGTGCTCTCCACAAAAGACCTGAAAGAGCGCCCAAATCCATAATCACCTTAGCAAGAAAGTAAAATTTTTTCTAAAACTTTGCATCGAGACTGACAATGGAGTCGGGTTTGGAATCATGGGATCCTGACACAGGAGTCACTGGTAATGAAGTAGGAGGGCTAACGATTGGGGAAGTAATAGGAAGTTGAGCAGGAGTAGGAAGACCCTCACCTACTGAGGGAGAACTCTCTACAGAAGCTCTACTTACGGCTCTGAGAGCCGCCTTTCTTAGCCTGTCCCTAGCTAATTTATCTAAATAAGATTATAAAGCTTCCCATTTAGAACCTTCCCAGTCTACACATTCTGGACAAGTCAAATCCTTAGAGCAAGTTTGCCCCCTACACTTGAAGCATTTGGTGTCTGAATCATAAGAAAACTTAGTTAATCTAGTCTTACAACCTTCTGAGCAATATCTAATGCTCGAAGATCTAGAATCAGACATAACTGAATACAGGCGGTCCCCGGGTTACGACGGTTCCGGCTTACGGACGTTACCGAGGTTACGACGCTTTTCTTAAATATTCAATGGAAATTCCGTCCTGGGTTACGACGCTTGTTCCGAGGTTACGACGCTGACGCTTCCGACGCTCCGAGTTAACGACGCTTTTAAAAAACGCATGCTATGATAAATATCCTTTATAGTTTAGCACAGTACATAATAAAAATGATATTGTTAAGATACAATAAAGTTTTGTACATACTTACCTGGCAGATATATACTTAGCTATAGACTCCGTCGTCCCCGACAGAAATTCGAATTTCGCGGCACACGCTGCAGGTAGGTCAGGTGATCTACCCCCATGCCGCTGGGTGGCAGGAATAGGAACGATTACCGTTCTAGAACCAGATTTTCTCTTCCACCTGTCTCCTGAGGGGAGGTTGGGTGGGCCATCAATCGTATATATCTGCCAGGTAAGTATGTACAAAACTTTATTGTATCTTAACAATATCATTTTTATACATGGAACTTACCCAGCAGATATATACTTAGCTGATTGACACCCTTGGTGGTGGGAAAGAGACAACTATTTACTGAATAGACAGGTAAACAACATACGTTTTGTAGTAATAATAAATAAAACCTTGGTTCCTACTTGATCAGGCGGAAGACTCCATGGCTAATGCCTAGGAATCTGCTTCGCCTCAAGAGCCTCAGCGAGGATGTGACCTATGGCTAAGAGTTCTTGTGGGTCTGTCGATGGGGTCTTATCCATTTACTCGACAGAGCCTCTTACATGACAATATGCCTATGCCTAGTGGCATAATTAAGGAGCACAACACCGATCCCGATCACCTGATCCTAACACGAGGGTTAGTGCTTAAGTTGAAAAGAGTTATCTACAAACTCCTTTCAAACAACCCAAAGAAAAAAACACGACGTTAAATAAATTTAACTCACTAGTTAAGGATCAGTATCTGCTCCCTATCCCAGCAATGTATCCGCAGACACGTATCGACCAAGCGAGAAGGATCCCTCAAAGGTTATCTTGACATCCTTCGGATAATGGGAAGTCAACACAGAGTTGCATCTCCCGTATGTAACAGCTAATATGTCCTTATGACATATTGTTAGGGAAAGAACAAGAATTCGGAAAAGCTCGCACTTCATGCACTTTTAATTCTCAGCTGTTTGAAGGAATCATCAATGCACTTATCAAGTGCTTAGGAGATCACAATGTCTCAAAGAGGGCCAGGGCGTTCTTTGATATAGATCTCTTCTGGGTGAAGCTGGAGCCTGGCTAGCGCTTCGTGCCTGGCAGGCGCCTAGAGCCTGTCTAGCGCCTCGCGCCTGGCTGGAGCCTTGCGCCTGAATGGCGCCTAGAGCCTGGCTGGAGCCTCGCGCCTAGATGGCGCCTTGCGCCTAGCTGGCGCCTCGCGCCTGGCTGGTGGCCTTGATTGGCTCCTCCTTCCTGGCTAGCGCCTCGCGCCTGGCTGGAGCATTGCGTCTGGCTGGTGCCTTGCGCCTGGAAGGCACCTGGAGCCTGGCAGAAGACTTCATGATTACTGTCTATGAGTCTGCATGCCTCAAGAGTTTCAGCGAGGTAGGGACCTATGACTGACAACCCTTCTGGATCATGTCAATGGGGGCTAGCCCGCTTACACGACAGAGCCTTCTCGGATCGTGCCAATGGGGGGCTGACCCACTTACATGGCAGAGCCTTACCTGTATCATATCAATGGGGGGGACTAGCCCTCTTACATGACAGAGCTTTAGGTTTCTCTTTACTGGAAGGAGCCTTGCGTCTGGATGGATCCTCAATCCTGACTGGAGCCTAGCCTTGAAGGAGCCTGGCACCTGGCTGGCTTCTAGAGCCTGGCTGGCTCCTAGAGCCTGGCTGGCTCCTAGAGCCTGGTTGGCTCCTAGAGCCTGGTTGGCTCCTAGAGCCTGGTTGGCTCCTAGAGCCTGGCTGGCTCCTAGAGCCTGGCTGGCGCCTCGCGCCTGGCTTGGCTCCTCCACACTTGCTGGAGCTTCGAGCTTGGAAGAGTCTCTAGGCTGTCTGGCAATGTCCACATCGGACACTCTTATATCTGTCGATTTGTTCGCCTCTGGTGCATTTGCGCCAGGTTGGAGGCCCGCTCCTTCTCAGTATCCGACCATGACAGAGTTCCTTGGAACTGTCCGCCTCTGGCGTTTTTCGCCTGTATTGGCATTTGGCGCTTGGCTGGTGCTACATTGTCCGAGAGTCCTGAACAACTACATAGTTTATCATGAGACTGGAGAAGGGTGGAAGAAATTCTTCCCCTTTGAGCTTTTGGCCCCTGGCAAGGGGAGGTGATTTTAGTCAGCTACACCCAGTAGACGACAGGATATCTAACAATACGAGAGAGAAGAGTCTTCCTCCGAGGAGGATCCTTCGTGAACACTTCTTTTGCTAACGAGATCTCTTCTTACATGTTGATGAGGTTCCTCGTTGCAGAATCTTCCCTATCCTTGCCCGAAGGAAGGGAAGGAGTCTGGAAGTCGGAAGGAGACTCTGAGCTGAAATTGGGCGGAACCCTGATTTCTAGCTCTTATTGTATCCTTCTGAATACCTTCTGGGAAGCATTTTGAGCCCTCATCGCACCCCGAAGACTCTGTAGGCAAACGTTTAAACCATCTCTTCTTCTGTAGATGAAAATGTAAGTACCCTGCCTGGGCAACTAAACTTCTATCTGAAAGCGTTGCGTCAGGAATAGAGGGATTATTTCTTTTGCCAGACATACTATGCTGGCAAGAACCATTGCCGAGTCTCCATTGAATCTGATGCGAGATTCCAATGCACAAAAATTCACTTGTCTTCTTGGTCGTTTAGGGCTAAGAGAAACAAAGAATTCCTTCATAAACTTCCTCAAAGAAGTTTGATGAGGAGCAGTTCCATTTTGTCGGAACACGGAATCTGTGGCCACAAAAAAAAAATCCCATTCGAAGTACATGATATCCTACTCTTGTCGTATTGCGGTATCGTATAAGATCCCGAAGATCTTAATCCTCGTTATCTCTAATTCCCTTTTGTAGAGACAGAGTATGGCCTTACTGCGTTCTTTGATAGCAGATATATACATAGGTGATTCTTCCCTCTGAAAGTGAAGAAAAAACAAAAACCTCGCTATGTGGTTCACAGAGGTATCGGAAGAGGACAGTTTCCTCATTCCATCTAGCACGATCTGCAGCAATTCTATGTCTTAGCCATGACTATTGTCATTTACCTTGAAAAACCTCTCATTTATGTCCACTTCTGGTCAGTCTGCACGCGGACAGACTCAGAGTGGAGAGGTTTTATAGGTCTATTTATAATAGATTCTGATAGAATATCCAGATACTCTTGGAAAAGCCTTACGAAACATGCTGTGAGAAGAACGTGACTTCTGTGAATCCAACCTCTCTAAGGCCAAAATGAGGCATACATCCTCTCTTCCTTTGACGCCCAGTTATCTTAATATCTGTTAAGAATTTATAACTAGGGAAAAAAAAAAGGCTAAAGTTTATTCCCCTTCTTTAAATTTAAAGATGTCTTATATTGCTACCTCTCTTGGTTCGAGGAAAAAGAAGCAGTCTAAAGGAAGCCTGTTCGTCTTCTACCTTACAAAGAGATCTATGAAGAAGACTTTCCGCAGGTTCTCACAACTCTTTTCAATAAGTGTTAGACATACGTTAACAGTTATTATCTTCGATCGAGAAGGTTCTCACGGACATGTAAAATCTTGCATCGAACCTCTTAAGGATCGTTACGTTCCGTGTCTGTTCCCAAATAGGTTCTCTTTTGTTAACGCGAACAGGGGCGAAAAAAAAAGAGATTCTCGATGCTCTTTGCGATATGAGAGAGTCGTGGAATTGGCCTAAGTGATTAAAATAAATCATTTCATCATTCCTTGTAAGCGACCCCTTTTCGATTAAATGGGTAACGAAATCAGGAACGAATCTTGCCGTTACCGCCCAGCCTGCTGTCCGAGAGGGCTACTGGACTCTTAGGTTAATAACTCGCTAAAACGAGAAAATATCTTGGATGGTGCTTCTGGCGCGGCAGGCGCTTCTGGCGCAATTTGCGCCAGGCTGGCGCTTCTTCCAGTTCTTTTTAGGTTATGTGCCATAACATCTATGCCTTTATGGTACCCGACATCCTTCACATGTTAATTCCGTTCTTAGTGGGAAAAAACTTTTATATACGTAGTATAGTCCATTCAGGGAAACAACTTCTGCCACTAAGAGAATGTTTCCCATCCGACTC
Organism: Macrobrachium nipponense; assembly: GCF_015104395.2. Taxonomy (NCBI): domain Eukaryota; kingdom Metazoa; phylum Arthropoda; class Malacostraca; order Decapoda; family Palaemonidae; genus Macrobrachium; species Macrobrachium nipponense. Next base: position 62,040,137 of record NC_061098.1, on the reverse strand, counting down.
GCCCAACTTCTCTTGAGCAATATCCGAATTTAAAAAGGTTGTGTGCGTTTCTCGAAAGGATGAGAGAATTATATATATCGCGCGCTGCCGTATTAGAATCCTTTATAATACTGTCACATTGTGGTAAACAGCATTAATCTAGGAAACCTTTGTAAGGATACTAGGAATTCTGTAGTTAACCTCGGTATATGCATAAGACTTGACCATACCGTAGTCTTAAAGTGAATTCTCTACTACATTCATCTTCTCACTAAGCATGTACTCTAATAAGCCATGCTTTCGTAAGCATGAGAGCATTATACAATATAGAGTTCCGCTGCGTTAGAATCTTTTAAAATGTTACCTACGGTAAACAGCATTGAAATGTTGCAATATCTTTCTTATTGAAAGCTTCTTAGCAAAAGGCGAGACAATATTTTATTTATGTTTGCTTAACTATCCCCTCAATCAGAGGCTAAAACCACGATTGTAGGGGAGAGAACACGGTTATTCATTCCATCCCGCAGGGCAGGAGAGAGACATGTTACCGACCACTCATGACCGACACCTACATGATACTGCGTTGGTGTCTAAGCGATAGCAGTCTCGTTAGCCGACTGGCCTTACTCTTCCAGAGTTGCCAGCTACTCCATTTAATAAAGGAATCTTATAAAATTATTATCGAACTTCAGGAAGTTCTTATAATGCGAAACAAGACTTCGATAAATCTAGAAGCTAAGTAGGTGTTGTCCTTAACAATCCCTTTAAGCGTAGTCCTTCCTAGGAAAAAATTCCTGGAAGGATACTGGTAACTGAGTTGCTCAGCAAAGAAGTAACTACGGTATGTGCTTATGATTTGCCGTATCGTATTCTCACACAGCAGATACTCTACTACCTTCTTTCCCTGCCGAGGCAGATAGAGAAAGGATATTCTGGTGCCTGGATCCTTGCACCTAGCGCCTGGAATGTCCGCGCGCCTGGAATGTTTCCGCACGCTAGAAAGGAGACTCGCTCCTGGAACGTTCCGCTTGCGTGGAAGGTCCCGTGCGCCCTGACAGTTCCGAGCGCCTACTAGACCCCTTTTAGAAAGAGCCTCTTGCCCGGAAACGTTCAATGGAAGGATCGTTCTGATTGCCACTCTACTGTAAGGCTCCTTGCTCTAGCCGTCTGTTTTTCTGGCGCAATTTGCGCCAGGCTGGCGCTTCGTCTCTTTGAAGGCGCCTTGCGCCAAGAAAAATTTTCTAGAACGCGGCTCGCGTTTGGTTGTAGGAACGCGGCTCGCGCTAGTCTTTTAGCTGGAACGCGCCTTCGCTGCTGGCTATAGGAACGTAGCTCACGCTAGCTTGCTGGAACGCGGCTTCCTGGCAGCGGCTGGCCTCAGTGTTCTCTTAGTTTTCAGAGAACGCGCTAGATCATCACTCCAAACATACATTCTTCGTCTTTTCGGATGTAAGATGAAGAGACACACTTTTTAAGGATGCCTTATCAATGGCTATCCTTGGCAGTCTGGGACGTTCTACAGAACCTGCCGAGGGGACGCCTGACCGGTGGGGGTTCTCCCTAACCTTCCTGCGGCTGTCGACTTTCCTCCTCCACTGGGTCTGGGAGTTTGGAAGAGGTCTAGGCCTGGAAGCGCTACGTGCCGATCAGACGCACCCTCCACTGCACTGGGAACACTATATTCACTTCTTACCTTTTTAGAGCTCGCCTTTTGAGCTCCATCCATTTATCTTCAAATTTGCACATATGAATTTGTAGATTCTGTGGAGTAAGAAGGTGATGAGGATGCACAACTACTAGAATTGTCAATACTCTAACTGCTCGTTAGGTACGAGAGCTCTTAAAGCTTCTAAAGGAAGCGTATCTAGTTATATGCTTTCTGACTTCCTAAAGTAGGAAGTTAGATCTTATATTTCCTTCATCAAGTTCTAACACTTATACACGTATTAGTGAAAAAAAATATCAATATTTCCCTTATTGCAAAATATAAGTGTCTACCGAAAAATTCGGTAGTTTCACGTAATATATTTTTTGAAATTTCGAAGCCAAATTCATTAAAAAATTAATAAAAGCGTATGCAAACCAAAAGACCCAGATTACTTCCCTGCAAAAGACAGCCCAAAAGGTCGATGGCGATGAAAAAAACGAAAATCAAGTCAGGAGGTAGCAACAACGTATGTTGACACTACCGCGACAGAGAAAATCTGGTTCTAGAACGGTAATCGTTCCTATTCCTGCCAACCCAGCGGCAGGGGTCGGTAGATCACCTGACCTACCTGCAGCGTGTGCCGCGAAATTCGAATTTCTGTCGGGGACGACGGAGTCTATAGCTAAGTATATATCTGCTGGGTAAGTTCCATGTACAAAAATTTTGAGGTTATGATGATTTTTGACACTTTTTTTTTTCGTATTTTTTGAATTTTTTTACTGACGCCGCATATGCGGAACTAGTTGCGGGCGAATGAATACATAGCTTGGGATGCGCAGTTTAAAACAGTCCAAAAAGCGCAATATAATGAAAAATCATTGCTTGTTTCCAGTACATAATTAAAAAAACTAAGTTTCTGGTTAGATTACAACACAAATTCCAAGGTTACGACGTTTTGTTATGCTTTTTAACGATACCTCATATGCAGAACTAGTTTTTGAGCGGAGGTGCATAAATTAATTAACGCTATTAAACTGTATGGTAAATTGACCGAACAACGACCTCGTACGGTCGAGGACGCCAAGCGTAACAATACGAAAGGACGCCACTTCAATCGCGTGCCTGCCTGCATTCCACTGTTGTGTGCTGAGACGTTGCTGAAAATTCTTGCCATTTTCGCTAATTTACAATGGCTCCTAAACGCCAAAGTACTTCCTCCGATGATAGTTCATCCAGAAGGGAAGGTCATCACGATGGAGGTCAAATATGACGTGAATAAAGCGTTCGGAGAAGGGAGAAACTAACACCGAAATAGGCCGTTCTTTAGGCTTGAGCAGGACCACGGTGGTAACCATTGTGAAGGATAAGGAACGTATTCTGAAGCACGTTCAAGGATGCTGCACCGATGAAGTCAACGGTGATAAACGAGAAGCAACGTAGCCAGAGCATTGTTGAAATGGAGAAATTGCTCATGATCTGGCTGGAGGAGCCAGAACCAGCGACGTGTTCCGGTGAGCTTAAGTGTGATCCAGGAGAAGGCTAGAGCGCTGCACGAGGCAGTAGTGAAAAAGTTTGGCGAAGGCAGTGCTGGTGGTGAATTTTCCGCGAGTAGAGGTTGGTTTAACCGTTTTAAGGCTCGTGCAAATTTGCATAATGTGAAGCTGCAAGGTGAAGCTGCTAGTGCTGATAGCGCAGCAGCAGAAAGTTTTCCAGGTGGTTTGGCTGAGATAATTAAGGATGGTGGTTACACGGCTGACCAAGTCTTTAATGTGGATGAGACTGGATTATTTTGGAAAAGAATGCCAAATCACGTACCTTTCCAAGGAGGAGAAGTCAGCACCTGGCCATAAAGCTGGAAAGGAGCGACTGACTTTGCTGTTTGGGGCCAATGCAAGTGGTGATTTGAAACTGAAGCCCTTGCTGGTGTATTTGGCCGAGAATCCCAGGGCTTTCAAGGGCATTTTTCAAGAGTCAACTCCCTGTGATTTGGAAATTATAACAAGAAGGCGTCTTACCTTAATGGTCCCTTCGAAAAGGTTGGTTCAATGACCACCATTTCGTGCCAGCAGTGGAGCGGTATTTGACTTCGAAGGGTCTGCCTTTTAAGGCCCTCTTAGTCCTGGACAATGCCCCTGGTCACCCTTCAAATTTGAGCGACATGCATCCTAATGTGAAGGTGGTGTACCTCCCACCCAATACCACATCGCTGATACAGCCAATGGACCAGGGAGTAATAGCAAATTTCAAGGCTTACTACCTTAGAAGGACCATACGTTTTGCTTTGAGGGCCATAGAAGCTAACAAGGAGTTGACACTGAAGCAATTCTGGAAGGGCTACAACATTGCAGATGCAGTGAAGAACATTGCAAGTGCTTGGGACGAGGTGAAGACGACCACTTTAAATGGGGCCTGGAGGAAACTGTGTCCACAGTTTGTGCACAGTTTTGAAGGCTTTGACCAGGCAGAAGACGTCGAGACTGTGACGAGGAAGATCGTAGGGCTAAGCAAGAGGCTGCAACTAGATCTTGAACCTGATGATGTACAGAGCTGCTGGCTTCCCCATGGAGAGGAATTGTCTGCAGAGGACTTACTAGAACTTGAACAACAAATGATTGAGGAAGAGGAGGCGGCACCAGAGCCAAAACCCAGGTCATTAACTGTGAAAGGCTTGTCAGAGGGTTTTACTCATCTGGAGAGAGCCTTGGCTTCTTGGTTTTTGAGGCAGAAGACCCTAACGTTTCTAGGTTTGACAAAATCAAGAGAGGAATCATGGATTTGGTGACTTTCTACAAGGAGACCCTGAAGGAGAAGCAGACGAAGAGAAGTGTGCAGTCCAGGCTTGACACTTTCTTTCACAAGTCTCCAGTACCACCACCTCCCACTCCTAGTCCTGGTAAGGAATTCTGAACTGTTTTACTAATTTATGTGTTTACATAGTGTACATATTAAAATGTGTTAATTTTTTAATGAACAACTAAATGTAAGAGTAAATTGTAACTTCATTAATTTTCATCATTTGTAATTTTATTGCAGAAGTGGTGACAGTTCCAGATCCCCCTGTACTACCTGTGACAGTTCCAGATCTCCCTGTACTACCTGTGACAGTTCCAGATCCCCCTGTACTACCTGTGACAGTTCCAGATCCCCCTGTACCTGGACCCTCTGTATCAGCCCGCCCACCTGCACGTGTACAATCAGGTAAGCAATTTCATTTTTCTCATTTTCATGTTGGAAATTGTTTACACCCTACATACATACGTACACTAACTTACATAGTGGTACAATGTGTTTGATGTTGCATAACCTTATTATTTTTTTTTTTTTCCATTTCAGACCCTTTGATAGTGACAGTGACCCAGATGACCCTGAGCCTTTCCATGGTTTTGATGCCTCGCCCTATACATCAGGTAAGGAATCCTTAACAAATTTGTATAAAATGTTTTATAAATTGCTAATAGAAATTTTATTAAAAGTGTACATATGCTACAATTACATCCACCTTATAATATATTTATGTACCCTATCATTCTTTCCAGATGTAGATGTTCCCTCATCAGTTGATACAAGTATCACCTCCCCAGAGCCCAAATCAGTTGATACGAGTAGTATCACCTCTCCCATTCCTTCAGGTAAAAGAATTCTTATTTTTATATTGAACATACGTATTACACACTACATATGTCAAACAGTAATAACATGTGCAGTAGTTACAGTAGTAGTAACTATCATTTTATATATTTTTTATCATTCCAGACTCCCAAGCACCTGCCCATCCCACTCCATAGCCCAGCCACCACTCTCATGTACCATATGACATCCCAGTAAGCAAGCCAACCACTAGAATTTGGTAAGGACATTTTTTTTTATTAATGTTTTAATATTACATATGTAATAACCATGTTATGTATGTAACATACATACTATAATCAATCATGTACTATACATTATCATTCCAGATTGGCATGCACCTGTGGACTTACATAAACAGACCTCTACATAGCCTACATGTCTTCATTTTGCTGGAGGTAAGGAATTCTCAGTTGTGTTTAATGTTTGCATACGTACAATAAATTTTGACACCTAAGTGGTTACATACTGTCCTTTAATATTAATTCTTCATTCCAGACTGCCATCATCCTAGCCTGTTATCTGTGATAAAGCACACTGAAGTTAGGTTTGGAATGCATCCTTATCATGAATGCTCTACACCTCCACCTCCATCTCCCCACAACCTAGGTAACAGCTTTGAGACTCACTAAAAGTTGGTAAAAAAAAAAAAAAAGTTATGTAAGGAATTTCTAATTAATTTTATACTACTGTTATATGTGATATTAAACCACTGTATGGTGCATATTACTGTATGTAACTTACTATGCATAGAGTACTTATGACATACTAATTATTTTTTGTACATTCCAGAACCCCCTGAATGATGTAGGCTATGGGGCACATAAGACTTTGTCCATCCAGGGTTACGATGAATGCAAAAATAAAATAAAACTAAAGGTAAGGAATTAATTAACATACATTAACTCTTTTAGTACTCTTGATATATCTACAGTAATTAACATATGCATTCACAACTTTCTGTAGTGTATAGTTTTGTACACTAATTTTGTTACTTTTTTCCTTCCAGAACCAACATTTTTCACACAACTCCAGGTTTGTTATACAAGTGTCATCAAGGGATAACTACTACAAGTAGAAGCACCCATTTTTGGATGGAAAAACCCTTCAGGAAAGTATACGTATCACAGTAACATGTAGTGTAACAAAGTATGAACAGTAAGGTTTTTACATACAGTAGTACATATTACATACGTACATAACTTTTTTTTACAGGAATTTCCAACCAAGTTTGATTATGTACATATGTACATGTTATAAACCACTGTACGTATGGTTACTGTATGTAACTTACTAAACATACATAACATGACTTAACTTTGATACTTTTTGGTACATTCCAGAAAACCAGGACCCCCTCCATGATGCAGGCTATGGGGCCACATAAAACTTTGTCCAGGGTTACTACATAACATAAAGGTAAGGAATTATACATAGTTAGTAATTAACATACATTAAGTAAGTTTATATACTAAAAAAACGTGACCAAGATCTCTCACATGGATAAGTGATCAAGGTCCCTCAGGAATGGTACTGTACACTCCCTGCTGAACAGGGGGTGTAGACCAATCATTTACAATAATGCATACAGTTGATATTAAACCACTGTATGGTGCATATTACTGTATGTAACTTACTATGCATAGAGTACTTACTGACAAAATTATTTTTTGTACATTCCAGAACCCCCTGAATGATGTAGGCTATGGGGCCACATAAGACTTTGTCCATCCAGGGTTACGATGAATGCAAAATTTAAACTAAAGGTAAGGAATTAATTAACATACATTAACTAAGTTTTATACATGTTATATGTGATATTAAACCACTGTATGGTGCATATTACTGTATGTAACTTACTATGCATAGAGTACTTACTGACATACTAATTATTTTTTGTACATTCCAGAACCCCCTGAATGATGTAGGCTATGGGGCCACATAAGACTTTGTCCATCCAGGGTTATGATGAATTGCAAAATTTAAACTAAAGGTAAGGAATTAATTAACATACATAACTTTTTTACTCTTGATATAACTCAAAGTAAGGAATTATAAACTAAAAGTAAGGAATTAATTAACATACATTAACTCTTTTACTCTTGATATCTATAATTTACATATTGTATTCAGGACTTTGTGTAGTATTTTGTACTAATTGTGTTATACTTTTACCTTCCAGAGCTACCAGACTGGGATTTTAGTGTACTCCAGGATCTAACAAATACATACGTACTACTACGAAGTGTGCAATGCATATAATATAGTGTTTAGTGTATACCCTAAGGATTAAGTGTAGTACATTGTGCTTTTTAGTGTTCACAAGAGTTTAATAAAGAATTATACCTTCAAGAACCATCCTTTGCCATTGGAATAACCACACTACACATCATGCAATCTACTTGCATGTCACACAGGTAAGGTCTCTAACTTTTTCTTAGTTTAAGGCATATTTCCAAGTGTCGTTCCGGCTTACGACGATTTTCGGCTTACGACGCGCCTCAAGAACGGAACCCCCGTCGTAACCCGGGGACTGCCTGTACTAATTATGCAAACAAACCAAAAATAAGCAAGTACATCACAAGGGAATACTGTAAATATCCATGCAATGACGAACGATGACCGCCAAACCCACCAATGTTGGTCAGGAGCCGGCAGCAAACGAATTGGTTCTCTCTTGAAGTTTTGTATCTATCAGTCCCAAAAGTGGGCAGGTCCTATACACCTACACTACTGATGGCAGCGCCGCCAAAAAATTTGTAATATTTTGACTGCTGTGGTAGAAGCTTTCAGCTGCAGGTAATTACTTGGTAAGTTACAACTGCTGTGGTAGAAGCTTTCAGCTGCAGGTAATTACTTGGTAAGTTACGACTGCTGTGGTAGAAGCTTTCAGCTGCAGGTAATTACTTGCTAAGTTACATGTGTAAAATCTACAATTAGCTGACAACTAGGATAAATACCCAAAGCACAAAAAATCCTACCTGTGGTTGCTGTTGCTGTTGATTGGACTGATGCATAGGGCACTCAGATGGGATGACCGAACCTGGTGGAATGACATGAGGCCTAACAGGAGCTTCTGGTGCCCCAGGAACTGCATCATGCTGAACAGGGCACTGCTGAGGGGCTGCCACAGCCTGCTTGTGCATGGGACACTCAGCAGGTGGCGCTTCTATTGAAGGTTTTACATGCATAGGGCATTCTGCTGGTGGAGACTCTAGGAGCATGGGAGACACAGAATCTTCGATGACTGGGAACTCGAGAGCAGCAGTTGACTCTGCAGAAGGGTCAGGAGGCAGTTGTGATGCATCTACTGTGATTCCGCTGGTTCCTCCTAGTGCCAAACTAGTAAGGGTTGTTGCAGTATTCTGAGCTGCGGATACAGTATTGCCCATTCTGTTATCGCTCTGGAATTAAGATAAAAAACATAACAAAACTGACATAGATCGTAGACTGATATAAATGCCTCTTCAATTACTGAAGCTCTAGTCTGCATTGAAAAGGTTTCATTAATATAAAAATAATTCTTAAATGGTATCAATAATAGTAAGTTATACTGTTAATCAAACTTGTTTGACAGAAAATAATATAAAATTGTTAGATAAACAAAAAACTGAGATAACCATAGTTATGTTACCATCTTAAAATATTGTTTCATAAATGCTGATGTAGCCTACCCTTCATCATGAAGTAATTCTTGAATTATTTCAAAAATGGTATTCATAATAAACCTGTAAAATATGGTTATTCTGAAAGTTTTCCATGTGTCTATTAAATTTGATATTTAATTCCACTGTGTATTCTATAACAGGTATGAGATAAGCAAAGATGGAGGGTTATAAATTTTCTTCAAAAAGTAAAACCAAGACATTACAATAGTGATGTGTTCTGACTTAACCCTCTATTGATATAGCCTAGGTAACTACTGGACATGGGGGGAAGGCCTTCAACTCCCCCTACACCCAACAAGACATGAAACATATTACTATAATGACGTTTATGCAACCATTCTACATTTACATAGCCCAACTACCTTTAACAGTTAAGGTTGACATGGTGTCGAGGGACTTGTACCCATCAGGACTAGGCTAGGGTAGGGCCAATTGCCCAGAGTGAAGTTAGGTTGGGGAGGCTAGGAATAATTGCTGTAGGTAGGCTATTCATACTCATACCTAGGCTATAGGCTAGTACCTACTAGCTAGTCCAATAGGTAGGCTAGCTATTAGCTCTATACGTAGCTGGTATCCCTGATTTTCAATCTTCCGCCAACTAGGTATCTCTCAAAAATGAATTTTCATTATTAAATGAAGTTATGTATACTTACCGAACAATTATAGAGCCGTGATTTTCACGAGCGGCAGGATACTAAATTTCAAAATTTAGCGCGTCGGCGTCGCCAACACTGGTGGTGATGACGTCATCTCCCTCCACTCGCGGGAGAACCAGGTACAACTGCCCAGGTGAATCCAAATTCTTTCTGCCCGTGCCGTCCACCTAAGGGGAGGAGGGTGGGTATAATTCATATTGTTCGGTAAGTAGTACAATAAAACTTCATTTTAATAATGAAAATTTCATTTTTATTGTGTGTCTTACCGAACAATTATAGAGCTGATACACATTTATGGGAAAGGTGGGATTCAGTGGACCACTAGTATTTTTAAAATGGTTACATTTATTGCAATACCAGTAAAACACTCAAGTCTGTTGTACCTTACCTTGTAAGAGAGCTACGCAGACTGTTACTGCCTCTGGTCGGTGCTCTTCTTACTATTGTAGAGGAATTGGAATTTGACCAAAGTTAGCCTCTATCAGGAGTGGAATCCTTACCGTAGTTCAAGCGAGTCAAGCTGACTGACGGAGGATAGTAAACAACAAAGATTGCCTTGCCCTGGGCTAAAGACCAGAAATTCAATCATACAAACATTTGTCACAAACACCAGATTTAAAAACATATATACCCAACCATTGTAAAAATCTGACCTAACAGACTGGTGAGTATCCCAGGTACTCAGTACCCCCAGCTTCCCTTGAACTCGACAACCTATTCAAGGTGAAAAGTTAGCATAGAGGTGACGACCCCTGTGCCGTTTCTCCCAACACCATGCCAGAAACCGCCACAGGACCTAACGTTTTTACAATTCTCGAAAAACCGTTTCTATCTCTTTGAGATAATGACTCGCAAAAACCGAATTCGATCTCCAGAACGTGCTCTGAAGAATCGAAGCTAAGATAAAATTCTTTCTGAATGCTAAAGAAGTTGCCACTGCTCTAACCTCGTGAGCTTTAACTCTCAGAACGAAAGATTGTCGTTCTCGGACTGCGAGTGAGCTTCCCTGATAAGCTTCTCTAATAAAGAACGATATAGCATTCTTAGAAAGAGGACGAGAGGGATTTTGAACCGAGGTCCAGAGCTTAGAAGATTGTCCTCTGATACCCTTAGTGGCAAACAGATACTGCTTAATAGCCCTGACTGGACATAAGACGCCTTTCTTCCTCCTCATGTCCAACCAAATCAGATAAGTTCCTTACCACAAAACTCCTCGGCCAAGGATTAGAAGGATTCTCATTTTTGGCTAAGAAAGGTCAAAGATACCGAAAATACAGCATTGCCTTGAGAGAAACCGACTCTTTGTCTATAGCGTGCAATTCGCTGACACGCTTAGCAGAAGCTAGTGCAATAAGAAAGAGTGCCTTCTTAGTCAAAGTTCCTGAGTGAAGCCGACTTCAAAGGCTCAACGGTGGCATGAGGAAACTTAAGCACCCACATCTAAGTTCCAAGCCACTGTATCTTGCGGGAGCTTAGTGGTTTCGAAAGACCTAATGAGGTCCGACAGATCTGAATTGGAGGAAATATCCAAAACCTCGATGTCGAAAAACCGAAGAGAGCATGGCTCTATATCCTCTGATCGTCGAAGGAGGCCAGTTTCTTAGAGTTCCTAAGAAATAGAAGAAAATCTGCTATTTCTGTTAAAGAGGTCGCCGAAGTAGAGACTTTAGCACTTCTACACCACTCTCTGAAGATTCTCCACTTTCCCTTGATAGAGTTTGTTAGAAGACTCTCTCCTACAACGAGCGATAGCTTCTGCAGCTCTTCTTGAAAATCCTTTCGCTCTGACAAGATTCCGGACAGTCTGAACCCTGTCAGAGCTAGAGCGGACAAGTTTTGGTGGAACCTCTTGAAGTGAGGTTGTTTGAGAAGACACTTCTCTCGGAGGAAGAAGTCTGGGGAAGTCTACTAACAACTGGAGAAGTCCGGGAACCACTCTTTCCTGGGCCAAAGGTGGGAGCGATTACGTTAGCGTTACATTGCTGTGCGACATGAACTTGTTCAGCACCTCTCTTATTAGACCGAACGGAGGGAATGCATAAGCTTCCAGACCCCGACCAATCCAACAGCATTGCGTCCACCGACCAAGCTAGAGGATCTGGGACTGGAGAACAAAAAGAGAGGAAGACGGTTGTTCCTCGATGTCGCGACAGGTCTATTGACGGTCGTCCCCAAAGGCGCCAAAGTTTCTGACAAATCTTGTTGTCCAAAGTCCACTCCAGAGGTAACACTTGCTGTTGACGGACTTAACTCGTCCGCCAGGACGTTCATCTTTCCCGGAACAAATCTCGGGACTAGCTGAACCTTCGCTTCGTTTGACCACAGGAGGAGATCCTTGGCTACTTCGTACAGAGAGAAAGCTGAGTCCCCCCCTGTTTCCGCACGTACGAGAGAGCCGTGGAGTTGTCGGAATGCACTGCCACTACTCGTTTTGCATCTCAGGATGTAAAACTACCAAAGATTATCCAAGCTAGAGTATGATTCTCACACTAAATGTGTTAAGTGTAGGGGGACAGGTTTGTTCAGCAGATCGAACATGTAAACGAGTGTAGTGATTGGACTGACTTCTCAATGGAAGTTTTTTAGTTCATACTCGGAGAAATTAGCTAAAGACAGAATTAGAAAAGCAGCGCTTAGGGAAAGTAGACTTAGCTCTGCTTCGCTTGCGATGCATCTGTTCCTTCTGTTCTCATCAAATGTTATGTCTCCTTTAACTACACCTCCTATTCCTCCTACTAATCCCACTTCTCCGGCTTCCCGTGTAGTTTCTTCCGACACCATTGCCAGTCTGGAATCGAGGTTAGATCAGAAAATTTTCGGTACTAGCGAATACGGTTTTGCAACTTGGTAATTCAGTTAAGACGTTTTTGGAGAAAGCGGCCTCAGGTAAGAGTGTAGTTGAGGGTGCGTCTGTCTGTCCCCTGACACGTCTCCTAGACAAAGGTCACTGTCCAGCGCTCCCCCGCACCGGGGAAGACAAGACATACCGGAAGTCCAAGGGAGTCGATCGGGATTTGCCCACAGACAGGCGCCTCTCTTGTTGAGCCTGTTGCGCCTCAACAGGGCTCGGTTAAGCGTTGGAAAGGTGTTGCGGTCAGACGCCTTTCAAATGATTCAAGCGATTGTTCTCCGGGTCCGCACGGCGCCTCTTGGCGAGATTGCGCCCGTTTCGCGTCCCTTAAAGAGGCGTTCAGGCGCCGATTCTTCGCCTCCTCCAGTCAAGCGGTATAAGGAGCCTGAGAGTAGGGTTGCGCTCGGCCGTTAGCGGCTCGTTCGTCGCCTCAATCTGTGCCTTTTTCGGCTCCATCTACTAGTAGAGATTGTGGTTTTAGCGCTGTAGCTAGCAGTTCTAAGGGGTGTTCTTTAGGCGCTTTTTCGTCTGTTACGCCTGATGCGCCTGTTTCGCCTCGAATTTCGGCGGCTCCGAGCGAGGCGCAAGTAGTTTTTCCGCCTCCTGCTGAACATTTAGGCTCTTCCAAGCCTACGTTAACTGTTTTTGATTCGTCTCTGGCGCCTTTGCGCAAGCAGTTAGATGTTAACCAACTGGATGAAGAGTCCAGGGTGGGTTCGTTCGGAAACCTTCAGATCCGGTTGTAGTTCCGTCTACTTCTTCGGCGGTATCGGAGAATGAAGAAGAAGTAGAGGAGGAGGATTCACATCACCTCTCGTGTTATTCACGTATCCTAGATTTATTCTGGTATCTTACCAGATTATTTTGAGAAAGCGGCTCCGCGCTCCCCAACTTCGACTTTTTTGATGAGGAGGAAAAACTTCAGACCCTCTCCTCCCAAAACTTGTTCTATCTAAAGCGGTTAGACATTCGTTGAAAGAGACGGAGAAATGGATGTCTATGAAAAGAGACTTAGGGAAGGCTCGTTTTTGCTTACCCTCCCTCTAAGTTGCTTCGTAAGAGGTATAGGTTTTATGTAACTGGGGAAGCTCCTTCTCTGGGAGTTTCTGCCTCCTCCCAGGGAGACTTCTCCAGTTTAATCGACTCCTCTAGAAGATCTGCTTTCGCCGCAGCGAAGTTTCTTTACAGCGCCTGAGTTGGACCACGTTGTAAAGAATCAATTTAAACTTTTGGAAGTCTTTAGCTTCCTTGATTGGACTATTGGCGCTTTAGCGGCCAAGATCGAAGACTGTCCTTCTCTTTCCCCAGGAGTTAGCGGAGGATTGGATTGGTGTTCTGTCTGTGCGGACAAAAATCCATTAGGGATGGTGGTGATGAGTTAGCTTCGCTCATCGCCTTTGGTACCCTTAAGAAAAGGCAACTTTGGTGCTCCTTTGCTTCTAAAAGGGTTACGTCCCAACAGAAGTCTGCTCTCTTGTTTGCTCCTTTTGTGAAAGATAACCTCTTTCCAGACGATGTAGTGTTGTCAATTTCGTCTGCGCTAGATAAGAAATCTACTTCGGATTTTACTGGCACAGTCTACTAAGAGACCTAAAGCTCCTGTGGAGACTGTTCCTTCGGTTTCTCCTCTGGCCCAAGCGCCTTTTCGAGGAGAAAACCCAAGCGCTTCTTTCGGCCGAAATCGAATTGCGACCTCAGTCTAAGCCTCGGCCAAGGTTAACAAACCTTCCAAATGAAAGCTCGGTTCTTCATGACACCAGTGGGAGCCAGGCTGGCTCTGTTTTGGGAGGAATGGGAAAAACAGAGGAGCAGAAGCCTGGGTAGTGCAAGTACTCAAGTTCGGCTATCGTATTTCCTCTCAGTTTCACCATCCCTCGCTCTCACCTGTGCCAATTCCATTCCAGGCATACTCGGGCTCAGACAAATTTCTGGCGCTAGCCGCAGAAGTGGAAGCGCTTGTTCTCAAAGAAGCGATAGAACAGATAGAAGGGGATTTTCCTCCAGGCTTTTACAATCGCCTTTTTGTAGTTCCCAAGTCATCAGGGGGCGGGGGGTGGAGGCCGGTTTGGATGTGAGCGCCCTGAACTTGCATGTCCAGAGAAAACAAAATTTCATATGGAGACCACTCGGTCGGTTCTGGAGTCCATCAGACAGGGGGATTGGATGGTCTCTCTGGACATGCAAGACGCTTATTTTCACATTCCGATACATCGCGAATCTCGGAAGTACCTGAGGTTCATGTTCGAAGGCAAGGTGTTTCAGTTTCGGGCGCTTTGCTTCGGAATAGCGGGGACCGCTCCTCAAGTTTTCACCAGGGTTCTATCCCCGATAGGAAGCTGGCTACACATATTAGGAGTAAGAATCTCCCTCTATCTGGACGATTGGCTTCTCCGGTCGGAATCAGAGAGTCGGTGCATGAAGGACCTTGGAACAACTCTGGATCTTGCCAGAAAGTTAGGAATTCTGGTCAACAAACAGAAGTCCCAGTTGGTTCCATCTCAGAGCATCCTTTATTTGGGGATGATTCTGGAATGCTCAAGTTTTTCGGGCTTTTCTGTCCCGAAGAGGGTTCAAGGCTGTCTGGAGACAGTTCAGGAGTTCTTGGACAAAAAGGTAAGTTCTGCCAATCAGTGGATGAGGCTCCTGGGCAAAATTGACGTCAGTGGAGAAATTTGTGACGTTGGAAGACTGCACATGAGACCTCTGCAGTTTTTCCTGAGAGCCTCTTGGTGCAGGAAGACACAACAGACTCGATTACATTTCCTGTCACAGATCAAATAAAAGAGGACCTAAGGTGGTGGCTCTCTCGAGCAAGGTTGGAAGAAGGGTTAGATTTACGACCCATCCTCCCGAACCTACAGTTCTTTTCCGACGCATCGGACACAGGTTGGGGAGCCCTACTGGGAAATCAACGGACTTCAGGAGCTTGGTCGGAGAAGGAGAAGAAGTTCCACATAAATGTAAAGGAACTGTTAGCAATTTTCTTAGGGCTCAGACAGTTTCGGAGCTTAGTAGAAGGCCGAGTAGTGGCAGTGCATTCCGACAACTCCACGGCTCTCTCGTACGTGCGGAAACAGGGGGGGACTCAGTCTTTCTCTCTGTACGAAGTAGCCAAGGATCTCCTCCTGTGGTCAAACGAAGCGAAGGTTCAGCTAGTCCCGAGATTTGTTCCGGGAAAGATGAACGTCCTGGCGGACGAGTTAAGTCGTCAACAGCAAGTGTTACCTCTGGAGTGGACTTTGGACAACAAGATTTGTCAGAAAACTTTGGCGCCTTTGGGGACGACCGTCATAGACCTGTTCGCGACATCGAGGAACAACCGTCTTCCTCTCTTTTGTTCTCCAGTCCCAGATCCTCTAGCTTGGTCGGCGTGGACGCAATGCTGTTGGATTGGTCGGGTCTGGAAGCTTATGCATTCCCTCCGTTCGGTCTAATAAGAGAGGTGCTGAACAAGTTCATGTCGCACAGCAATGTAACGCTAACGTTAATCGCTCCCTTTTGGCCCAGGAAAGAGTGGTTCCCGGACCTTCTCCAGTTGTTAGTAGACTTCCCCAGACTTCTTCCTCCAGAGAAGTGGCTTCTCAAACAACCTCACTTCAAGAGGTTCCACAAAACTTGTCCGCTCTAGCTCTGACAGGGTTCAGACTGTCCGGAATCTTGTCAGAGCGAAAGGATTTTCAAGAAGAGCTGCAGAAGCTATCGCTCGTTGTAGGAGAGAGTCTTCTAACAAACTCTATCAGGGAAGTGGAGAATCTTCAGAGAGTGGTGTAGAAGTGCTAAAGTCTCTACTTCTGCGACCTCTTTAACAGAAATAGCAGATTTTCTTCTATTTTTAGGAACTCTAAGAAAACTGGCTCCTTCGACGATCAGAGGTATAGAGCCATGCTCTCTTCGGTTTTTCGACATCGAGGTTTGGATATTTCCTCCAATTCAGATCTGTCGGACCTCATTTTTTTTTTTTTTTTTTTTTAGGTCTTTCGAAACCACTAAGCTCCAGCAAGATCAGTGGCTTGGAACTTAGATGTGGTGCTTTAAGTTCCTCCTGGGGCCACCGTTTGAGCCTTTGAAGTCGGCTTCACTCAGGAACTTGACTAAGAAGGCACTCTTCTTATTGCACTAGCTTCTGCTAAGCGTGTCAGCGAATTGCACGCTATAGACAAAAGAGTCGGTTTCTCTCAAGGCAATGCTGTATTTTCGGTATCTTTGACCTTTCTAGCCAAAAATGAGAATCCTTCTAATCCTTGGCCGAGGAGTTTTGTGGTAAGGAACTTATCTGACTTGGTTGGACATGAGGAGGAAGAAAGGCTCTTATGTCCAGTCAGGGCTATTAAGCAGTATCTGTTTGCCACTAAGGGTATCAGAGGACAATCTTCTAAGCTCTGGACCTCGTTCAAAATCCCTCTCGTCCTCTTTCTAAGAATGCTATATCGTTCTTTATTAGAGAGCTTATCAGGGAAGCTCACTCGCAGTCCGAGAACGACAATCTTTCCGATTCGAGAGTTAAAGCTCACGAGGTTAGAGCAGAGTGGCAAACTTGCCTTTAGGCATTCAGAAAGGAATTAATTTCTTTAGCTTCGATTCTTCAGAGCACGTTCTGGAGATCGAATTCGGTTTTTGCGAGTCATTATCTCAAAGAGATAGAAACGGTTTTCGAGAATTGTAAAACGTTAGGTCCGGTGGCGGTTTCTGGCATGGTGTTGGGAGAAACGGCACAGGGGTCGTCACCTCTATGCTAACTTTTCACCTTGAATAGGTTGTCGAGTTCAAGGGAAGCTGGGGGTACTGAGTACCTGGGATACTCACCAGTCTGTTAGGTCAGATTTTACAATGGTTGGGTATATATGTTTTAAATCTGGTGTTGGTGACAAATGTTTGTATGATTGAATTTCTGGTCTTAGCCCAGGGCAAGGGCAATCTTTGTTGTTACTATCCTCCGTCAGTCAGCCTTGACTCGCTTGAACTACGGAAGGATTCCACTCCTGTAGAGGCTAACTTTGGTCAAATTCCAATTCCTCTACAATAGTAAGAAGAGCACCGACCAGAGGCAGTAACAGTCTGCTGTAGCTCTCTTACAAGGTAAGGTACAACAGACACCTTGAGTGTTTACTGGTATTGCAATAAAATGTAACCATTTAAAAATACTAGGTGGGTCCACTGAATCCCACCTTCCCATAAAATGTGTAATCAGCTCTATAATTGTTCGGTAAGACACTACAATAAAAATGAAATTTTCATTATTAAAATGAAGTTTTATTGTATACTTACCGAACAATTATGATTTTTTATACCCACCCTCCTCCCCTTAGGTGGACGGACGGGCAGAAAGAATTGGATTCACCTGGGCAGTTGTACCTGGTTCTCCCGCGAGTGGAGGGAGATGACGTCATCACCACCAGTGTTGGCGACGCCGACGCGCTAAATTTGAATTTAGTATCCTGCCGCTCGTGGAAATCACGGCTCTATAATTGTTCGGTAAGACACTACAATAAAAAAACATATTTTGCAAATTTTAAGGTACCTAATTCTACAGAATATAGTTCCGCACGGACTGCAAGGAAAGTAACCGCGGATACGATATCCACTAGGGCTTGGGGCGTCCAATGTATTTCGGTGTGTTTAGTACTGGCCCCCCCCCCCCCCCCCCCCCCCCCCCCCCCCCCACCCCCCCCCCCCCCCCCCCCCCGTGGATTATAAGGTAGATCTAGGGTACTTATCCGCGGCGGCATAGACTATGGCAGTGGCGGGTTTTCTATGCAGTTTTACCTCCCGAACAAGAATTTTAAGTAATATTTATTCGGACGACTGTAATTAACCCCCAGGGGCCAGTACTAAACACAGTGAAATACATTGGACGCCCCAATCCCTAATGGATGTCGTATCCGCGATTACGTTCCTTGCAGTCCGTGTGGACAGCTTCTACAGAAATACTGATTATAGTAAATACAGTCATCCGAATAAATATTTAAAATTCTTGTTCAGGCGGTACCTAAAACTTCATAGAAAACCGCAACTGCCATATAGGCTAGTCTATGGCGGTGCGGAAAAGTACTGTAGTAGATCTAGGGTAAATCACCAACCCTCATCACGGTGGACGGGTCTTATTCACTCGATATTTAATTGGTGAAACAAGAATACAATTGCAACTCTAAGCATACCATTTAAAAGACTGAAGTTTCGTCAACATAATGTGAATATGAAAGCCCCACACGAACTAAAATAAGCATGTGAGCTCTTCGTAAAATATGTTTTCAAGGCAGTTTTGAAATCCAATATGGCGGCTACGTTTTTCATGGAAGGTTCTGATCAGTGATGGCCACCATCTTTCCCCAGCCTTCCCAGCACTCATTTGAACAATGTTAGCGTATATATGTAACGTTTATTGATCTTACTCAAGATTGCAGTTGTAATCAGCCTATATTAGTGAAAGTATGAAACTTGTTATTCCCGGAGTTATGGTTTGAACTGAATTCATTCTTACCTTGTAATCGGTGGTTTTTATCCTTACTGCCATCACAACTGAAACTCCACAGTGCTTATTTGATTGTTATTATACACATTTTGGTCTCAGTTCACTCCACATTGCACTTTAAACCCGTTGCTGTTCCTGGTTTCTAAGCGCGCGCGCCACAAACACACTTACGAACAGCAGACGACGACAGACGACGAAACTGCAAAATTTTATTCCCTAAATTGTTTACTTTACTCGTTATTTAGTTTAAATTTACTTTATTTAAAAATTTTGATTTAATTCATGTATATTATCCCTTTTTTGCAACCAAATTACCCCAAAAAATTACAGATATTTCTAAAGTAGATACAATCAAATGTTTCTAACATTTTCGTACATCTGGCTGCCGAAAACCATAGAGGAACGAATACGGAAAAGTGCATAGAGGAACGACTACAGAAAAGTGAATTATATACATGTTTTTTTTTTTTTTTTTTGCTTTTTTGTTTTTGCTAGCACTTTTCATTGATTTCAGTCTATATTAGTATTTTGAATTTCTTTAATAATCGTATGCCAGAAATAAATGTAACCTTTAATGTTTGCATGCTAAGAATGGCAAAATCATCGTTGCCACATTAGTGGAGGCTTCACACATACGCCGTTCCATTATTATAAACTGTTTCCATGAATTCTAGTTGTCATAGTAATGCAATAATGATAAAATTGCTTTAATATTTATGTATATATACTTCCAATACATAGCCTAATTTCACCAATTTCAACGTTTTGTGTGTAGTCTTATACCCAGTTTGGAGGGTCAACACATACCGAATGGCAACAGAGAGAGAGAGGAGAGAGAAGAAGAGAGAGGAGAGAGAGAGAGAGAGAGAGAGAGAGAGAGAGAAAGGAAGCGAGGAACGAGAGAGAGAAAAATGGCGGTGGAGGGGGGGGAGAGGGTAGGTGGAGCTTTATACGCGTGTTCGTATCCATTTCTGCATAATGGAGTTTTTGTCTCTTGGTACAAGGACAAGTGTCGTTATTCTTTACGATTAGTGATTCACGATACCCTTATAAATTACGGCACTGGGTGTAATGCACTATAGCAAAATCTCGTTCTGTTATGAGTGTTCGTTACAGAAATAGGTATTGCCCAAAAACGTGCTTGCACTGTCTCTGAAATCCATAGTAGACATGCTGCTTAGTTGTCAATCAAGTTTTTATAACCAAGTATTTTTTACAAGCTAGCTATTGAATAAATTTGTATTTTTCTCAGTCAAAACATATGCCCCTCAATGCTAACTTTCCTCTTTTAACGACTTTCTGGTCATTGCAAATTCGGCCCCATAATTTCTTATGTTGCGAAAACAGACAGAGGCCCAGGGACCGAAAACGATTGCATCACACTACGGCGGTAATCCAGCAGTAAAACATCTTCATATATCCAAAAAGTAAATAATAAAAGATATATATGTGCATTACGATTATAACAATTACATGAATAGCTGATAACAATCTGCATGAATAACTGGTAAACTGTTCTGCAAGACAGTTGAGTATAGCAATTATTTACAATAAGTACGAAAGTCAAGATGTCGTGACGTCATAATACAAACTTAAAAGAACGTTCTAATTCAGAAAAATAATTACTTAAATTTGAGTCAGAGTCGAGTTACTTTTTCAATAACGAATATTTTCAAATTAATCATCATAAATATGTAAAATATTGATGTTTTACGCCTTATTTAAAAATTAGCTAAGAGCACGCTTCTCGTCATCTTCTACCAAAACAGCTGTTTACTCCTGGCTTGTTTGTTGGTGAGAAATCGTGTTTCGATTGTTGTGAAGAAAGTGCTCCAGCGTCCGTGGGTACAAGTGGTGTGCGGATTTATCACAGGAAATGGAAAGTTTGTTGACACAAGCGACTCCGTAAACATCGAGATGGCGTCAATCTTCGAAACATTTTTAGTTGTAAGTAAAAATTTCTAAAGCGTTTTGGTGAGATTTCCACTGCCGTGGACGCCATTTTCAGTACCCTCTGTTTAAATCTTAAAATTTGGCCTTAATTTCTAACTTTGGAGAAAATACTTACTTCGAAAGGAGAGTAGAGGTCTTTAGCTCCGTTTCTCACCAACAACAAGTCGCGACTGATGCCCATCTCGGGTGTCAGGACGCGTTATAATGTACTTTTTCGGAGGGTGGCAAGCGTTGATTGTAGGTGGCCTGGTTGGCCTGCCGTGGTGATCTACCCTACCTAGGTATTTTAAAATTACTTTAGGCTATCTACCTAGCTAATGGGTAAATGTACTGGGTGCCTATAGGGCTACATACCCCAGATAGGTACCTACCCAGGCTAGGTACCTACTTTACCGAGGGTAAGGCCTACCTGCACTACTACCTAGGTAGCCTACGATGCAACGGGCCTAGGTCTACGATAGGCTGAAACCTTGCATCCCATGGGATTACAATACAAACTACATGAAGCCTTTTGATGAAAATGGCTTAGGCCTGACTTTGTCTAGTAGCTCCCTAAGCCTACGTAAGAACTCGCAGTCTGACCTACTACTACCTACCTTACTCCACCGGTACCTTTTACACGCACCTTCAATAAACTTAAAATTAATATACATTTTACTATTTCTATTTTCAATCATACATTTAATCTGATTAACCTATAACATAAACAATATTTCACCTATTACAATTGAAGGAACGGTCATAGACCAAGAGCTTACCTAAATTTGTACCCAATTCTGCGATGTAAACACCGACATACGTAACGCAAGTGAGACTGAGAGAATAGAGAACGTGAAATGCGATCTAGATATTATTTAAATTGGTTTATTGCTTCATTAATGCAAAATCCTTTATCATTAAGTGATTTTATATTGATAAACTTTAATCTATAGTCAATTCTTTAAATATTAATCATAATAAATGAAAAAAGAAAAGGTTAATGAGTAATATGAAATGTGTCGCAAGATTTTGGATGGGTTACCGGTGGTTACTTGATTAATGTAAAATCCCTTATTATTGGTTAACTTTGCATTGACAAACTCAATATACAATTAATTTTATATATAATTATGATAATAAATAGAAAAAATATAAGGTTAATGATTTATACTTATGAAATGCGTCGGAAGATTTGGGATCAACTTTATGACATGTAACGGCACGTCTCACTTTTCGTTATTACCGATGGCGTTTCTACATTGTATCTTTGATTAATTAAACTGTCTTTCACCATTTCCCCCTCTCATTTGGCCTCTTCAATGTTATTCCTTTAATTGCAAAGTTATTATTCTCGCATACGACGATAGTATAACTACGGACTACAACTTTCTTCGTAGCTTCCCATCAACAGTCAAACATTTCTTTTTTTGGTTTTTACTCATTCAACCTCTCAGCTCTCTTTTCACTTTGCTGTCAGGCTCCTCTAACTCTTATTTGATTCATTTGCACTAATCATATAATCACAAATCAGAGTATGATTCAGTGAGCTCGTTAAACTTATCTTTTTACTCAATGGCCCGTGTAAATATGCTAAGAACTAAATGAAAGATAAATAATCTTAATTCATTTCTGTTGCGAATAACTGCCTGGAAGTGGTCAAATCAGTAAGGTTTAAAGGGTTACTGCATATCAAAGAAATATATATTTTTTAAATATCTTGGTGGTTCTATTAAAACTGGTGATTAATAATTGTACCGTTAAAAAGACGGGGTCAAAAGACATGAATTTAAGAGACTCCAAACTTCACTAGATAGATAATTGGGTGTTGCTCCTGGGGATAAGATTAATACTTGTTCCAGTAAAACCTTTATGTGCATCCATAACCAAAAGACTCGTTTTTACTTGATTCTTACTATTTTTTACTTTTTTTCGAGCAATTCTTATTTGTGAATAAGAGAGGAAACTTTTTGTTTTGACAGTTGCAGGCGAAAGGTAACGCCGATTGTTGATAATTTCTTAGTCATCCTGTGTAAGCTTTACCTCCAAAATGTTAAAATCTTCGTTTTTCGGTTTATGCAATTCATTCCTTCTTTACATAAATTCTCTTTTAAAGGCCTCTTATCTTGTTGTTGAAGATTAAGCTGGCCTTATGCCAGCACGGGCTCTTGCTCACAGAGCAGCTCGTAAAAAAATCTCTTGCTTATAAGGATTTGAAATTGAAATGTATTTTGCAATATGGCCGCCAACGATGAACGTACTCTAGAATATAGTATTAACATCTTGTAAGCCGCGCTACTTGCCCAGAATACTCTTTTGACAAAGTAAACATGAGATGATCGTACAGCACAGGGCACTGAGTATGGTCAGATTAAAAATAATTTTCAAATACTTAAAGAATCAATGTAACATAGGTAAAATAACAATATCTTAACTTTATTGACCAGCCTATTTTAATAATAACATTGAAAGTAATGACTTTACCACTTTCTTAAAAAGTTTATTTTTGTCGTCTGCTGCCGTGCGCATGCGTCTCTGAGAAGAGTTGCTTGATGCTTTTATAATTTTGATTGTTTATATGTATGAGTCTAATTTTTTAAAGCATAAGTTTTATCATAATAATATTAATTATAATATTAATTGGTTTATCAATATAAAAATTGTATAAAAAGCTAGATAAAAATTGAAATTATTAGTAGATGACATCTCATCGCGTCGTCTGCCAGGGGGTCTATTCCAACGAGTGTGGCAGAGATATCGCGTTCCTCTCAACGGAACTTTCTCTCACGTGCCCCTCGTCTCTTTATTTTTTCATTCGTGGGTGTCCAGACTTGGGGAAAACGAAACGGTAACGGACGTCGGAGAACGAGGAGGAGGATAATTTAAAAAATCATCCATCATGGATCCCGAAGCCTTCTTAGAGATGGCCAACCAGGTCACTAAGTTGAAAATGTACCCGTACTTTGACATCGCTCACTGTGCTATTTGCTGTCTGTACGTGCGAGAAGATTTGGCCACCGGTGAGATATTTCTGTGTGCTTGTTTAAATCTGTTCCATATTAACTTATGTCATAATTTTTTCATTGTTCTGCAACTACTACCTAATGAACTTGAGTCCTTTTGTGTGCCTGCCCTTTTACACAAATAATTTTTTCTGGGGCAAAATACCCTTACCTAATGAACTTAGCCTTTGTGTGCCTGACCTTTACACAAATAATTTTTTTGGCAAATACCTTATATCTAATACTAGGTAGTTATAACCTTATATTTAATGTTAAGGCTAACCCTTTAAACATTACTATATTTAACCTTAAAAAGGTCTACAAAGCTAAACGCTCTAATTAGCCTAGCACACTAAACCAAACCCAACTCTGTATTTTAGGTTAGGTTTTTTTTTTCAAGTGATGCCCGCTTAAACCTACCGTAAGGGCTTTTTGGTGCCACTCACCAGGTTAGTGAAAGTAGCCAGGTCTGGTTGTTGAAAGGGCAAGGAAGGTCAAATGTCAAAGTATCCACAGTTCCCCAAGCCCAATTTTTGTTAGTTTGAGGTACAGGAGGCTATGCTTGGCATAAGTACCTACCTATCATATGATTGGCAGGCTATGTAGTACTACCTACCTATGTAGCATAATTGGGTACACATGTATAATTGTGACTAGGTAATTTTATGTAAATTTCCATCTGGAATCCTTTGTTAGCTCACTGTAAAATCCACCCCCCCCCTTATCACTGTCATACCCCCTCTTAGTGGGATACAAGGGGGTTTAATGAATTAGCTAACCAGCTATTTACGAATGAAATGCTTATTAAATTTGCCTGAAATGAAAATCTACTAGAGAAAATATTATTTAGACACTTTGAAAGGAAATATCTTGTTGGAAAGCATCAGTTAGGTATCTCATTTACAAGTTGTGTCATATCTCAGAATCTGTGACAAAGTAATGATAATAAATAAAGACATGCATGCTAGGGCTAGTAACATGTGAAATAATGAGCTGCTTTATGTATATAAAAAAAAATAGAATGTTTAACAAATTATGGAACACTACATGTTCAATTGTATTCCACATAAGGAAAATTAAAAATGTAAATTGATATTAACTGCTCAACAGTTTTATTTAGCAATGGACCCCTTCTTGAAGTGTGTATTAAGGCAAGAAAAGATTTTACGCACATGTACCCAAGAAAAGACTAAAATTTTAAAACACATGCCAAGTTGTGCAGTCATGCCAGGAGTTACTTTGAGCAGTACAAACGGGAGGTGTAGTCTGTATGGGTGAGAGGAATAATTGTTGCACATGGTGTCATAATATAAATAAAGAGAAGAATTATTTTAAAATGAGACACCCAAACCTAATCTCATCTAGTAACTAGCAGTGTATGCTACAAGGATTAGGATTAGGGGAGCGACTACATATCCACAGACGATCGATTTTCGTGGGAAAAAATCTTAAATAAAGTAACTACATGTATAATGCATATTTGGAAATGAGAAGGGGAACAGTATAATTGCTAATAACAATGTTTTTGTAGTTGACCCAGTGAAAATAAAGCCTAAAAAACATCAAACGGTAAAGGGGTATATGAAGGCAACAGTCTCGGCCTCTTTGAAATGGGTGGGGAATCACGTGCCCCTCTGGTAGAAGGTCCTGGTCTTATTGTTTCGGACCGGGAAATCAAATCTGAGATGGGGGATGTCGGGCGACTTTTGAGTGGATAGGCACATTTGATCAAATTCAGAAATGTCCGAAATGGGCACGGAACATCTTGTAGATACCGCTTCTGGATACGGTACGTAGAAAAATAGCTTTTGGAAAGTTCTTTCTGCGTACCGTGTCCCGGTAGCGCGCTCCGTTTAAGAACACGCCACTGCGATTCGTCGGTGTTGCGTAGAAACTCTATCAGAATACTAATATACAAATGCGTATAGTTATCGAACTCGTCTGCTGTTACACTTTTAGGAAACAATTCTTCATGTGTTCTATCCATGACAGTGGTAAACAACGGAAAGAGCGAATTCTGTGCATGCAGGTATGAGTGTATGATTCATATTCATGGGACAAGTTTTCATTGGTTGGAAGGCAGTTAATCCATGTCCCTTGGGAATGACCTGGGTCAACCTGATACAGGATTGGTTTGATTTAAAATTCCCTCGTTGGGGGCGGGCTGACGTACAGCGCCTGTCCATGGCCAACTCAAGAACTACGGGAGCTCCGACTGCCGTGTCACCGTTCACATCAAGTGGGTACTTAGAAAAATTTATGTTTTACGGGAAATCTCAGCAGGTGGCATTTTGGTGTAATTTGGTCGGATAAGTGACTTTTCGGGTATATTTTGGAATTTTGGACAACTTTTATTCTATGCATTTTGTTATTTGGAGTAATGGTTTTGGAAGTGTGGGAACTGTCTGCAGATCTCTCAACTAACCCTATCTCAAAGACTTATTAGTCCATCTGAGGAGACATCATGGGCTCACTAATCTCTAGGAGCAGAGTTCTCAATTCATTCAGTGTTCTAATGATTTTGTACGGTTTTTTTAAACTTCCACAATGCTGCTGTTTACAATTTATGGTGGAAGTTTATTCCATGTCACATAACATATCTTATATGTATGTGAAGAAGTTCCCACAACTAGATGTGCTGTATCTCTTCAGTTTTAGATTCCATCCATTATTTCTTGTCTGTTTTTTGTTTAATGTCTAAGGTTACTGTTTACTTTTGTTTAACCTTTCATTAGTTTGAATGTCTATTAGTTATCATCACAATCGTTATGTTTCTAAGTCATGCATGTTCAGGCTCTCTAGCAGTCTTTGGTAAACTATTTGCCTGGTGGATGGAATTATTTCTGTGGCTCTTGCTTGTACCACTTGTTGTCTTTTTTTATGTACTTTCTTAGTGTTGGTGACCAAAATTGTATGGCATATTCGAGATGTGATCTAACTTGATGTGTAGAGCTGCAGCACTATTTTCTTGTCTGTATTTGAACTACCACTTTGTGTATCCCACTAGTTTCTGTGCCTTCTTTTCAGCTTTTATGCATCGTTTTGTAGATTTATGAGTCCATGGTAATAATCACTCTAAGTTCATGTTCTCTTCAGCCATTCTTAAGAAGCATGTACCTAGTTTGCATGAAGGTTGTTTGTTCCAATTTGTAACACTACACTTATCCAGGTTCAAAGGCTTTTGCCATCTGTTTGACTAGTCTCCTTAGATCATTTCTTAAACTTTAAATTCTATCTGGGTCTGCTGCACATACACCTAGTTTTTGTGTAATGTGCAAATTTGGCTATCCTTCTAGTTAAGCCTATGTATACATCAGTGTCATAAATTTAAATAAAAAACAAAAGTGGGCCAAGGACAGAACCCTGAGGACCCATTCTGATTCTTCACCATTTATTACAACTCTGTTTTTTATTAGTTAGCAAATCTTGGATCCAGTCTGCTATTTCTCTCACAATTCCTAAAGTTCTAACTTTTGTCATAAGTTTCTTGTGTACAACTTTGTCATAGGCATTTTGGAAATCTAAGAGTATATCTATTGCTCTTCTACTGTTTGATAGCTCATAACCTGTTCATTATAACCCCTCTCATAGCTGATCAGGAAATGTAAAGACCCCACTCTGGGAAACTAGTGCTTTTTGATGGGGGTGCTGTAGAAGTAATTTCTAATTTCTGAGCGATAACAAAAGCAGAATACAGGCAATTGTACAAACAAGCTCTCCTCATATAGAATGTCATCACTGGAGGAACATGTAAAATGTAAACTTGATACCCATGTTTCTATCCTAACCTGGCCTAGGGTGGAAATACCTGGCTTGGGGGTGAGTGTGCTGGTGGCAAAAAATTATTTCCTCCGTTTGTACCCTTCTTATAATATTTTGTACACTAACCCAACCAAATACTATCTGAGATACTGGCACTTAGTTTGGTCTTTGGCATTGCTTTGGTCATTAGTTTCATAACTTTCGTTCAAGCAGTTTAATGATAATCCCTTTTTTAAGAAATTAGGGGGCACAGTAGGGACTGTTCCATACTGATTAATATACCTTAACCTTTGCTACTATGACTTAGCCTGGTCCCTTGGATACCATTGTGTCCTTACGTATCTTGTGCATACTAGCCTTGCTTGCCACAGTTTATGGGAAATGGAAAGCTGAGCATCCATTATACTGAGCCATGTCAGATTATCCTGTTGGTGTAGTATTCTCATAAGAGTGCCTTCATGAATGCTGAGAGACCTTATTTCCTTGCACTTTACAAGTACGAATGCTGCATTCCACAGCAATCAGTAAAGATGTTTCTTCTTTCCTCTGCCCTGATGCTGACTGAGCTTGATCTCTTCTGAGTGCTGTGGCTAGGATGAAACCTTTTAAAATACGGAATTTAATTTAAGCCTGCTATTTGGCAGAAAGTGCTTTGATGGCATTACAGTGGTGAAGTTTTATATTGTATGCTTATTATCACATGCCCTAGGAATACTGGATAAAGCCAGGTATACTACTGTAAGTTGGTGGACTTTAGTTTTTTGTATTTAGCTTGCACTAGCTTGGTGCTTATGAATGGGTACCATATATTGTAATTTGTTGACAGATGATTACAAGAAGTTATTCTTTCAATAGTTATAATTAATATTTTTGATGCTGTGAAATTACTTTAAGAAATCTAAACCTGTTTGCATGTTTGGGTACAGTTTAGAATTGGTTTGTAACATAATACATATTCTGTTGTTTAGAAGTTTGTTCATTTAAGCCTTTTGTTCACTCATATTAGGCCTGTTGTTTGCTCATATTAGGCCTTTTGTTACTTATTTTCTTATCAGATAATGTTAAGGATGCCAAACCTTAATCCATCGGTTTCCAAGAGGTGTTATAATTTGCTGTGTGACTCCCACCTCAGGCTATCTGATAAGAGGATTATCGGCCTAACCCTACATTCCACAACCTTCCGTGGCCTTGCACAATCAATGTATGCCTCCTTAGCCATTGGGTATTTTACAATAACACTGAAATTCAGACTTATATGGACATGAAATGTAAGTTAGGTATGCATGCATAGTAGCTTTTATTTTAATAATTTTGAAATAAATTGGTATGAAGGAAGTACATTGGACTTCCTTGAATTTGTTAAAATTGTACATCATTTGTTATAAGTTGTTGGTGACTGAATAGGCTATTTATTGTTAGAAAAACAGAAAGTAGAATTCAAATATAGTACTGTATATATATATATATATATATATATATATATATATATATATATATATATATATATATATATATATATATATATATATATATATATATATATAATCGGATTTTTACTTAGCTGGAGTCTTCAGATTTTGTAGAAAAATAAGGATGTATGAAAAGGGAATATCCTAATGTCATTAATTGGAATTACACTGATTCTCTGTTTGTACATAAAATAGTGTGTGCTCAGTGATCCATCTTTTGAAAAAAGGTAAAAAAACAAACTCAGTATATACTATACTACCATCAATTAGTGTATTTTTAGAAATGGAATTATTACTTCTGCCAGTATTTTAATGAATGCTAGCAGTAATGTCACAATTCAGACCCTCCATTAAACCTCTCTAAATTGTTAGAACTGCCTATTTTGATAGTCTAAAAAAAAACTAAAAATGCTTATACCTGATTATTTTAATAGTTTTACCACAAAAAGTGCATTTAGTCACAAAAATTATGAAAATACAGCAATTTGTTAATATTCCTCAGTGTAAAATACTGTGAATAGGCAAATTTTCCATGAAATGAATAATGTGTCAAGTTGTTCAAGGTGCAGATTGCAGTTTCTCTTGAAGTGTTCAGTGGTGTATTTTGATGATGCTTTGCATTCTTAATAGCATGTTGTTGTTGTTTATTACTCTTGAGATGATTGTAGAACAGAATTAGTAATGCTTCTCATTGATACAACACAAACCTAATTCTACATGCTTGTGTGAATGGCATTTGAAAGCTAATATTTTGTAAGTTGGGCTGTATTGTGGTTTAAGGATTTAGGATGAGTATTTCACCATCGTAGGGTTTTTCGTGGCATTAGTTGTATGCATACTCTGATGATGTGCATGAGAAAGGTGATAAAAATGACATTTCATATTTTGTCATTTTTTAATATGAAAATATGTATATATTTTATAAAACCAAATAGTGGTGATTTTAGTAAAAGAATTTGTGCATTTAGCTTTGATGTTTCTTTAAGGCACAAATGAGTAATTTTGTACAGCCTCATTAGGGCACCTTTTGTTTTTAGTTAACCCCAATATGTGTTTGTGCAATTGTTGGAATTGACATGGCATATGTAATAGGGTACTGTACTTCCTAATGTTTATTAATTGGACATAACTGCTTTTTCTCTGTTACAGTATTTAATAAACATTCTCTCTCTCTCTCTCTCTCTCTCTCTCTCTGTATGTGTGTGTGTGTGTGTGTGTGTGTGTGTACAGCATTGATAAGCGGGGTTAGATTTGCAATTAGTAGTTCTCTCCTTGGTCCTATCTAGTGATATACATAGGTCTTTGTTTAGGCCATTTTCTATTTTTTTTTTTTCGTAGCCTTCCTTTTGATCTTTATTCACATATTTCCATAACGACTACTTTTCTGATCAACTGCTCTCTTCATCCTATGCCCAAACCATCACAGTTAGGTCTTGGTGTATTTTCCAGCCTCTGTACACTACAATATTCTGCAATTTTGTAATTTTAGATAGCTTTCTTACCACACTCAAGTGATGATTCTTAGCATTCTTTTAATTTTTTATAGCAGTTTTTTAACATCTTGTATTCACACTTGTTTAAAATCTTATAAATGAAAGGAATATGAAATGCATCTAGGTATTTTGAGTGAGGATGAACAAATTATTATGTATAATTTGTGTGCCATTCTTATTTCTTTATTGTTGTTCATTTGAATAATTACTGTAGTCATTAATACCAATTTCAGTTGTACCATACTCTTATTTCATTTTCTATTTGTCAAAAACTACATTTTTTCTAGGTTTTCTTCTGATTCAGTAAACCTAACAATGTTAATTAATGTCACTTTTGTTCAATTTTATTAATTCTCATTCTTGGTATGTTCTGAGGAATTTCATGAGTTTTACCTGACTGAAACCACCAGAACCCTGGCAAGGACGGTCACTGTCTTTGCCGGACATTTTGGTTGTTGTCCAGTTGCACTGGTGTTTCTTATGTTATATTGTTTGGTCATTGGCTACATTTTCTAATGGTATCTTGGCAGCAGCATATGATCAGTCTAAAATTTATAGAGCTGTATGTCTGTAAGGTTCCAATGGACATCAGAGGGATCAGGAACTGACATAGAGAGAGAGAATGATATTGCACTCGGTTCCACAAGTAGCAGGAGTGGCAGGGTGCCAGGAATTTTATGTGGGATACCTGTACAATTACCAACACAGCACTGAAGCCTCACCTGCTCACGTTTTGTGCTGAAACAATTAATGGAATTTGTATTTCCGTAAATGAGGGCAATCTCTGATGAACAAGGTTTTAATACATGCAACATAGAGGTTGAGATTTTTAAAAACTAAGTGTACAGGCAGTGTGAAGTATTTGTGATACAATCTTTTGTTTTCTTCACATTCCTTTTTCCCTCTACATAGTGTACAGATTTTGGATTGAAATTAAAAGTCATAGGTTGTTGAAAAGTCTTGATGAAACATTGCTACTATTTCATTTATCTTTCAAATGCTAGGGAGTTATTTAAACATTTAAATATGTATAGCGTAGTCCAAGTGGGGTGTCTCATTGCTGATTTAAATGCTAGTGAATCTAGCATGCTTTTTTTTTCTTTGATCTATTAAATCATTCAGTAATGTTTGAGATAAGTATGTAGATTTGTGGATGTTTTGGATAAGGAATTTTTTTGTTATATAATGTGGTGTTTGTGCAGCACTCTACTTTCATTACTTTATTTTTCCTTAGAAATAGTTATGTATGCCATCAAAAGAACTATTTGATGAAATTTATTAGAACTACAAAGTTTACTGGTACAAAGTCATTTAAAGATGCATCATGACTGGAAATGCTATTGTCAAGTGGTAGGATGTGTTTTATTCCTCTCAGTAAGTCTGTGTCATGTACCAGGCATTTGAGGAGCATTCCAGCACAATGTAAAGTATATATGTAAAAAAAGATTTATTGTGTGTTGAACTTTATTGTGTTCTTAAATGTCATGTTAAACCTGATCAATACCTCAGCTCAGGAATGTAGCAAATCGGCACGATGTAGGAAGTGATAACACAAAAGGTGGTTGGGAACCATTGGATCAAAGTGGTATAATATTGTCTTGAAAAATAGTGGGTTCACTAATCTTCACATGATCTGAACCATTTGCTGTATTTTGTAGGTTGGGAAGAATGATCTTACTTGCTCTTAAAAAAAATAAGTAAATAAATAAAGTCCATTTTTCAAATTCTGGTTTAGGCGCAAAGTTCACGATAAATTGCTGCTCAAGATTGAAATTAAGTATGTGACAAAAGATAGGGATTATTATTATTAGTACTATTATTATTATTGTTATATTGTTACAGTATTATTACTTAGTATTAATAATGTCCCTGTTCACATGGAACCCCATTGGAGCCATTGACTTGAAATTTAAGCTTCCAAAGAGTAGGATGTTCATTTAGAAGAAGTAACAGAAGGTAATAGGAAATGTAGAAAGAAGAGATCATTTATTAGAAAAGAGAAAGTAAATTAACAAATTAATAAATAGATAAAAATACTAGTAAAATATAATTATGAAATACAAGGAGAATTGCTTTAGGGTGTTAATGCATTGCATCTTTGCTTAGAGTTTTGAGCTTTAGCTAAATGTAGAGTACATGTATTTTATTTTTGGTCTGTTTTCAAATTTTCCCAACCCCAAATCATTGCTACTTGTTTTTGTGTGCGAATTCAGTTAAACTTAGAGATGACAGATGAATTATCTCCCTCAAACCTCCTTCCTTTTATATCACTGAGTTTCCCATTAATCTGTAGTTTGTTCATGAAACTTACCTGTCAGATATATATAGCTGTATTTTCCGAAGTCCGACAGAAATTAAAAACTTGACGGGACACACGTAGTGGGTGGGAGTCAGGTGGTTAGTACCCATTCCCGCCGCTGGGAGGCGGGTATCAGGAACCATTCCCATTTTCTATTCATAATTTTTCTGTCGCCGGTGTTGTAAACACAGTTTTCAGCACCTCCGTCTTGAATTTAGGAAACTTGGCTACTATAAGTACCCCTTTTTGATTTTTTGGTATCTTGACTTTTGGATCGGTGGCTAGGCACACGTTAATTGTGGATTTGATTGATTCTGGCTTGATTTCTCTTTAAATAAGATGTCTGGTTCTAGTTCGGCTAGCGCCAGGTTTTGTACCAAGAGTGATTGTCGAGGTAGGCTACTGAAAGCATCAGTAGACCCTCATACTTTGTGTAAGAGTTGCAGAGAGCATGATTGTATGTATGAAAGTCGCTGCAAGGAATGAGTGTCTTTCTGATTCTGGATGGAGATGCGTATGAGTCCTATCTGCGCAAGCTTGAACGGGATAGGTTAAGGAGGTCTTCCTCCAGGAGCGTTTCAGGTAAACGTCAGGAAGTTCATGCTTCTCCTACTAACCCTCTTTTAATCACTACTCCTAACCCTGTAGTGTTGCCTTCGGGCCCTGGACCAGTGTCTGTGGAGGGTAATACCCTTACACTTATCTTAGAGTCGATTCGTAATTTAGAATCTAAAGTGCTCGCCTTAGAAGGCAAAAGTGAAGGTGCAAAGTGCAGTGACAGTGCTCCTTCGATTGTGGAGGGTGCGTCAGATCGGCCCCATTTCGCCTCTAGGCCTAGACCGCTGCCGGACTCCCAGGTTTCAGGGAGAGGGCATGTCGAAAGCCGCAGGAGGGTTACGGGGAACGCCCACCGATCTGACGTGCCTTCGGCAGTATCTGTTGACGCTACCCAGACTGCCAAGGAGTGTGCGCGTGCACGTCTCCTGAAAGAGTGTTTCTCTTCTTCAGAGGCTTCCTCCCCGCACAAGGGGTGGAGCTCTCATTCTGTTTCACGCCCGCTGAAAGGAGCGTGGTGATCGTGACGCGTTCACGTCCAGTTTTTTTGCTCTCGAGCGGCGATCTTCGAGCACCTGAGCTGAGAGTGGGTTCGCAGGCCTTCCCGCCACAGAAGAAATGTAAGAGGTTCATCGGATGATGACTTTGTTGAGCGCCCCAGTCGCTCTCGAGCGCGTGCAACGGCAGTTTCTGGGAGAAGGAAGAAGGCGTCCCCTCGCCCCTCGTCTTCTCACAGGATCAGCCCGTCACCTGACAAGGAATCCTCTCCTACTGAGAAGATCCTGCGCTCTTTGCAGCAACAACTTGCTGATGCTCTTTCTAAGAAAGGGACGCAACCACGTCCCAGGAGAAAGGATGACCGTCTTCCTGTGAAGAGATCTAGAAGGTCTCCCTCTCCCTCTCCTCGCTCGTCTATCTCTCCACTTTCTTTGCCTGCTAGAGTTCGTGCGACTCCCCAGCGGCTCTCTAGAGGACGTGAAGAGGAATTTGCTCGCTCTGAGCATGAAGCGGTATTACCCGCTCGTAAACTTGCGGTGCGAGAGCTCGATACTTGCGTGGACGCTTCGGTGCAAGTTCAGGATCCTGACGCTCGGTCGGAAGCCAAGCGAACGCCAGTGGCATCTAAGAGTGCACCGGCGGAAGCAGAGCGCGCGCGAGATGTTAAGCGCGCTTTAGTAAACGTCATTCGCACGCCAGTGGACGCCAAGCGTGCGCCAGCGGACGCCAGCGGACGCCAGCAGCGCGCGAGTGGACGCCAATCCCGCGCTAGTCACATCCAGGGCGTGCGCAGTAGACGCCAGGTGTGCGCCAGCGGACGCCAGGTGTGCGCCAGCGGACGCTCGGGTGGACGAGGATGTGGATTTTAGTCGTCTCCCACCTGTTTTTGATGAGACTTTGCAAGTTACTTCGGGTCTTAGAGAGACGACCGGAGTTTTCTATTAAGGAGTCAGCTTGCCTTCCACTTCACAGCAACGCTCCTCTTGGAAACTTAGACCAGATGGTCTTAGTTCAGCCTTACTTCCTCCAACTTCACCTGTGTCGGAAGCAGAGGGTTAGCGACCGCTTCGGTTTGAAGTGGATGATGAGAAACCCTTTTGGCTGGCAGTCTCTTCCGACTACCAGATATTGACCCGCCTTCTTCAATCGGAGTTTGGAGATACGTTTCATCCGGAAGCTCCTCGCTCTCCTCCTTCACAACTTTCTTCTTCCAAGATCAACAAGGTCTCGGCATTTGTCAGAATGAAGAAGTCCCTTTCAACTAAGAGGGCTCTTCGTAAGGTCCATGACTGGATGGAGAAAAGGAAGTCTCAGGGAAAGACTTCTTTTGCCCTGCCTCCTTCGAGACTTAGTGGGAAGGCTGGCATTTGGTATGAGACGGGAGAAAGAACGTAGGTATAGACTTCCCTCGTCAGCTCAAGGAGACTTCGCTAGCATTGTGGATGCCTCGAGGAGGTCTCACCTGTCCTCTTCGAAAGTTTCCTGGTCTACTACGGAAATGGACCACCACCTTAAAGGCCTCTTTCGGACGTTAGAGGTCTTCAACTTTCTAGATTGGTGTTTGGGAGTTCTGGATGCCAAGTCTAGGAGTTCCGACTCGATTAGTCTGGGGGAGCTGTCCAGCGTAATGTCGTGTATGGACAAGGCCGTCAGAGATGGTTCGGAGGAGCTTACAGCTCACTTTTGCACAGGGCTTTTGAAGAAGAGATCCCTGTTTTGCAATTTTACAGCTAAATCTGTCTCTCCGTCACAAAAGGCAGATTTGCTCTTCGCTCCTTTTTCGGATCATCTCTTCCCCCAGGCTATGGTAAAAGACATTGCTACCAGCCTACAGGAGAAGGCCACGCAAGATCTCCTCGCACAATCTTCAAGGAGACCTGCGGTTCCTTCGTCCTCGGGGTGGGAGTTTCGATTCTCAAGAAATCGAAGCCCTTTCGAGGTAGTTCTTCCTCGAGACCAGCCCCTTGAGGAAGAGGCACTTCCAGAGGCAGAGCCACTGCGCTTGCCAAGAACAAGAAGTGAAACAGAAGTCCTTCAGTCACTGGTTGGAGCCAGGCTTCAGCTTTTTGCGCAAGCCTGGGAAGAGAGAGGTGCGGACGAATGGTCCTTGGACATCTTAAAGAAGGGTTACCGGATCCCGTTCCTGAAACCACCCCCGCTGTCTACGACACCCAGGGACATGTCACCTGCTTATCGGGGAGAAAAGCAACAAGTGCTTTACGATCTGTTAGATCAGATGATCGTGAAACACGCCGTAGAACAGGTCTCCGACCTGAATTCCCCCGGATTTTACAACAGACTGTTCCTGGTGCCAAAGCAGTCGGGGGAATGGCGACCGGTACTCGATGTCAGCAACCTGAACCTCTTTGTCATCAAGCAGAGGTTCAAGATGGAGACACCTCAGTCAGTGATGGGAGCCTTAAGACCGGGGGTTTTGGATGGCTTCACTAGATCTCCAGGACGCGTATTTCCACGTCCCCATCCACCCCCAGTCCAGGAAATACCTGCGGTTTGTCCTGAAAGGAAAAGTGTTTCAATTCAGGGCTCTCTGCTTCGGACTCAGCACTGCTCCGATGGTATTCACCCTACTGATGAAGAACATTGCGAGGTGGCTTCATCTTTCCAAAGTCAGGATCTCTCTCTACCTGGACGACTGGCTCGTACGAGCCTCCTCGAAAGACCGGTGTCTGGAGGACCTTCACACGACCTTGTCGTTAACGAAGTCCCTGGGGCTTCTGGTGAACCTCGAAAAGTCACATCTGACCCCTTCTCAGTCTTTAGTCTATCTGGGGATTCAGATGGACTCAGTGGCTTTTCGGGCTTTTCCGTCCCAGGGGCGACAACTAGATTGCCTAAGCAAAGTGTCAACCTTTCTGGGGAAGGAATCATGCTCAGTGAGGGAATGGATGAGTCTGCTGGGGACCATTTCCTCACTGGAGAAGTTTGTTTCCCTAGGGAGGTTGCACCTCAGACCTCTTCAATTCTTCCTTGCGGACAATTGGAAGCACCAAAACACTTTGGATTCAATTCTGGTGTTATCAGAAGAGGTAAAGGAACATCTAAGATGGTGGACCGACCCTTTGAAGCTCGCAGAGGGTCTTTCCCTCAAGCTTCAGAACCCCGACCTAGTGTTGTTTTCCGACGCGTCTTCCGCGGGGTGGGGAGCAACACTGGGGGGGGAGGAAGTGTCAGGCACCTGGAGAGGGAACAGGTGTCCTGGCACATAAACCTCAAGGAGCTGGCAGCAGTTCATCTGGCGCTCCAGTTCTTTCAGAACGAAGTCGCCGGCAATGTGGTGCAGATCAACTCGGACAACACCACAGCCCTGGCATACCTCAAGAAACAGGGAGGAACCCACTCTCGATCCCTGTTCTTCCTTGCAAAAGAGATCCTGTTATGGGCGAAGGCACACGACGTCTCTATCCTGACGAGATTCATATCAGGAGTAGAAAACGTCCGTGCAGATCTGCTCAGTCGACAAGGTCAACTTCTGCCGACGGAGTGGACCCTTCATCAGGAAGTATGCCAGAGGTTGTGGAAGTTATGGGGATGTCCTCTCGTAGACATCTTCGCAACTTCCAGGACAACGAGACTCCCGCTGTACTGCTCACCAGTTCTAGACCCAGGAGCAGTGGCAGTAGATGCCCTTCTTTGGGACTGGACGGGACTAGATGTATATGCCTTTCCCCCGTTCAAGATCCTAGGGGAAGTAATAAGGAAATTCGCGGCATCAGAGGGAACGAGGATGACTCTCATCGCCCCCTTCTGGCCAGCGACCGACTGGTTCACAGAGGTCATGTCTTTTCTAGTAGACTTTCCGAGGACTCTGCCTCCAAGGATAGATCTACTCAAACAGCCCCACTTCGAGAGGTATCACAAAAACCTCCCCGCTCTGAGTCTGACTGCGTTCAGACTATCCAGAAGTTGGCCAGAGCGAGGGGTTTTTTCAAGACCTGTGGCGAAAGCGATCGCAACGGGCAAGGAGACCTTTTTCTATTGCCGTATACCAATCCAAGTGGGCTGTTTTTCGGAGCTGGTGCAGGAAGAAAGGCATTTCCTCCACCTCTACCTCTGTGAGCCAGATCGCAGACTTCCTTCTCTACTTGAGGAATGAAGTTCGCTTAGCGGTGCCTACAATAAAAGGCTACAGAAGTGTGCTTTCTGTAGTCTTTAGGCATAGAGGACTGGACTTAGCCAATAACAGAGACCTTCATGATCTTCTGAAGTCTTTCGAGACTTCGAAGGTACCTCAACCAAGAGTTCTTCTTGGAACTTAGACATTGTTCTAAAGTTTTTGATGTCCAGTAATTTTGAACCTCTCAACTTAGCTTCGCTTAGAAACCTTACAAAGAAGACACTTTTTCTAACTGCTCTGGCGACGGCGAAGAGAGTTAGTGAGATCCAGGCTATAAGCAAGCATGTTGGGTTTAAGAACTCTGATGCTGTTTGTTCTTTAAGCCCTATGTTCTTAGCAAAGAACGAAAACCCTTCCAACCCTTGGCCCAAGACATTTGAAATCAAGGGTTTGACAGAGATCGTGGGTAGTGAGCCAGAGAGAGTCCTGTGCCCTGTCAGGGCTCTCAAATTCTATTTAGACAGAACGAAGGACTGGTAGAGGACCTTCGGGCAACTTGTGGTGCTCTGTTAAGAAGCCTGATCTTCCCATGTCAAAGAACGCGCTTTCTTTCTTCTTGAGAGACACCATTAAGGAAGCTCATTCCACATGTAGTGATAGTGACATGAAGCTTTTAAAAGTGAATGCCCACGAGGTGAGGGCTATTTCGACCTCGATAGCCTTTCACAGAAAATATGGCACTCAGTGACATTTATTTTTGAGTGCCCACATATTGGCGGAGCAACTCGGTGTTCGCTTCACACTACCTGCGGGAGGTGAAAGCGACATACGAACATTGCTCGTCGCTTGGACCATACGTCGCTGGCCAGACGTGCTGTTTTGGGGGCAGGAGGTAGCACTCATCCTTTCCTTTAGTGGTTAGGTGAGCTTTTAATTGTGTGTGTTTTTTGGTTGTGGGGTTGACCGCCCGAGGCGGATCTCCCTTCTTTAGTCTAGTTTAGTGGAATACCTTTGGTAGACTAGGCCAGGTGGTTTTTTACTTCGTTGCCCTCATTGTATGGTCAATGGTCTAGTCACATCGTGGTCACGCCCCCGTTGACATCATCTTGAGTGCACAGCTTTTAGGTCTCTACCTCGCTGGCAACTCTAGTAGCACAAGCAAGACTTACGTGGCAGTAACCACGAAGCCAGCTATGCTAACAGGTAAGGAACCAAGATATCAATTATCTGCATGTATATGTTTCCTAAAAATTCTATTCTGTCTCTTCCCACCACCAAAGGTGGGATTCAGCTATATATATATCTGACAGGTAAGTTTCATGAACAAAATGATATTGTAATGATACAATAAAGTTTGTTCATACTTACCTGGCAGATATATATATAGCTGTATTTTCCGAAGTCCGACAGAAATTAAAAACTTACGACACACGTAGTGGGAGTCAGGTGGTTAGTACCCATTCCCGCCGCTGGGAGACGGGTATCAGGAACCATTCCCATTTTCTATTCATAATTTATTTCCACTGTCTCCTGAGGGGAGGTGGGTGGGTACTTAAATTATATATATCTGCCAGGTAAGTATGAACAAACTTTATTGTATCATTACAATATCATTTTTTGCATTACTTTTATGTATTGGTTAATTTCATATAGTACAGGGATTTCAATTATTAATAACTGCTAGGAGTTTTGAACCCACTGGCCTGAAGAAGTATAGGTTGGTATCAAAGGTAGATAGTAAAGGCACAAGGAGAAAGGAACAGTATATAATCATTACAAAGTCTGAAAGAATCTGTATCCTCTCAACCTGCAGAATCGCATATGATTCTTGCAAGTGATCATTTTTTGGTTAGCAGAGGTAAGGGGTTTTACATTTCAAGCATAATTGTAATTGCTTTTTTATACTTCTTTA
This sequence comes from Macrobrachium nipponense, assembly GCF_015104395.2. Lineage (NCBI taxonomy): Eukaryota > Metazoa > Arthropoda > Malacostraca > Decapoda > Palaemonidae > Macrobrachium > Macrobrachium nipponense. The sequence goes on along the minus strand of NC_061098.1, from coordinate 62,000,245 downwards.
TTTGTAGAATTGGTTAATCTTTTACTAAATTTTTTATATAATAATATTTGGACATTGAATTTCATTTGTTGAAATCTTGGATCGTGATAGCTTTTATGAAAAGTGTACAGTACTTGACATCCTTCAGGAATCCAACCTTTGGTGTTACAATTACACAATTTGTATCATTAAGGATTTGTATTCAAACACCAATGGTAGGGATTTTGTTGCACAAGTATGGTAATGAGAATAGATTTTGAACCTTTGTGTACCAGAAGTGGTTATTGTCAAAGATGCTCCCTTTCATTAATATGTCATTTGGTGATCTTTGGTTATTGCAAGTGACTCCTCATTGTCATCATAGATGTTAATGTGTATACATACATTTTTTTTATGGTGTTGGATATGAAATGAGTTCTCTCTGCTTTCATCTGGTTTTTGACCTGTTACTTATGTACTTATCATTTTATGGCTAACTGTTACCTACCCCTGCCCCTCTCATTTACATATCCAGAAGAGAGTAGCATACATAAGTCGCAGGGTCCAAGCACATGACACAGTAGTGGAAATAAATTTTATGGAAGATGACTGACTACTTTTTTATTCGTGCTTAACCATTAAAGGGAAAGGAAACTGTCATTTTGAGCTGTCATATAAAAGACAATGCCTGGAAAAGCAGTGAACTTCAAAGCAGAACAATACTTCAGTAATAGTTGACCAAAAATATAATTTGCTCACAAATTTGGTTGTTGGACATACCTCATTATCGTGTTTTTTGTGACTAGAAAATTCATTGTCTGGAAGCTGATTTAGGGCACTTTACTTAAGGATGCATGTAATTTGGTTTTATGTTAGTGATATTGTGTTGATATTTTGGTAGCATTTTGTGAAATAGTAACCTTCAAAATTTCAATGCTTTGGCACTTATTTAACTTTTTAAAGAACTTGTGTTTATTTAATGTTCAGTCTTGTGCTATTCCTTAAAAGTATTGGTATAGAATTTGTACGTATGTATCTGTCCAGATGCTCAGAATCTTGTAGAGATTTTAATAAATGGTAAGGAATGATTATTTAAGAAAAAGGAAAGTACTTGATTACTGGTAATTTTCTAGATTCTGTGAGAAATGAGAAAGTATGGATATTCACGTTCTACTTAGGTGTAAATGTAGGAATAAAGTTAACTCCTTTGTTTGAAATAAAATCATGCAGTACATACATTATAAGCAGTTATGTATATAGGAATCACTGAATGCTAGGCCTACTGCAGAATGGACCTACAATAGAGCAGATGCTTTAGTGTTCCCAGTGTCATTGGAGAGTGAAGGTTGAGGGGGATGCACTCAGGGGTATTTATAGCATGGTGTCTAGCAGAGTACAGTCTCCCTGCACTCTAAGTATGGTTTGCTTGGTCATTATTTTGTTGATGTGTGGAAGAGTGGAGGCTTATGATTGTTGACATAGTCTTGAGAATTTATTAATTTTGTTATTTTGAAGAGTTTGTAAATTATTCCTTTAAATACTCTTGGCTTTCATACGACTGTAACACAGATGAGTCTAGCCATATATATGATATACTTGTGGCATTGTTACTTGATTGTACCATGTTGGGTGGGGAAATAGTCTCAGAGAAGTGAGGGAGGTTTTGGCTTACTGTCTCTCTCTCTCTTCGTGGCTCCTCTCTTCTCTCTCTGCTTCACCTCAGCTATATTTATCTCAGACCTTGTCCAGAAGTTGCCACTTTGTTAGTTTCTCTCTCTCTCTCTCTCTCTCTCTCTCTCTATCTCTCTCTCCTCTCTCTCTCTCGCTCTTCTCTCTCTCTCTCTCTCTCTCTCTCTCTCTCTCTCTCATCAGCATTTGAAAGTTTTCACTGTTATCTCTACTTATGAGGGTCACTCAAGGCAAAGCTATTCCGTTGTAATCTCTGGATATTATTGATTAGCTTGATGCATGCTTAGAACTACATGTGCTGGGTATTTGAAGACTCAAGTTACAGTTGGGAATTCTTTTTTTCATTGTCTCTTGGTTTGTGCTGCATGATGCATAAGGCTTATTTGAGAGCTGTATGCCTATTGTAATATATTTTTGATTAATAACTAGATACAATATTCTGCTTTTCACTACTTAGTAATTTATACTGTATTTTATTCAAGGATTAGTTTTTATGAATAATTGTAATAAAGAGATGGTAATTGATAATATTCATATAAATTAGTTTTAACATAATTTAGTATTGAAGAAAACAGTTATAGAAATACAGAATTATATTCAGAGTTTCCTGGCACAGAAATACAAAATTATAATCATAGTATTTGGAAACATTTAGTACTTCAGAATAAAATGTATCATTTATTTGAACAAAATCTGTGTTGCATATACTACTTCTAACCTTTGATATAGCAAGACACCTAAAAGGATTAGCTTGAAACCAGCTGTAAAGTTGGCATATTTTTGTAGCAAACACCTGTAAGGTTGTCGGACATAACACCGGGCAAAAAGTAAGTGCTATATTTGAAGGAGTGGTTTCAACAAGTATTTTCCCCGGTTTGTTGTTACTTTACTCTTTATTTCCGGTGGTAATTCTCTTTATGGGACCTTCCTTTTTAGTGAGTTTTGTTGAAAGATTTTTAGATATACATAGTTTTGTTTTCCTCGTCTCTCTTATTTAAAATATATCTTAGAGCTTCACTATAATCTAAACAGTTTCATTTCCTGTGAAATATCTTGCCCACTCTTTCAATATAGATTGTTCATTATCTCAAGGTGGGACTTTGAACATTGTATATTTCATGTTAGTATGATGAATTTTGTGTATAGTAAATATTGGTATGTTTGCTAAATAAAGGTTCAGAATACTTATAACTGAAATTTGTTATTCCCTGTCAGTATCCTATGACGTAAAACACTTTGGATTTTTATAATTCTTATAGAATTTACTTATCAGTTGATAGCAATGTTCTTTGGTATGATAAACCTATAGTAGTACCAATCTAAGGTGAGGGTTTGGGCGTGTCTAAAAACGAAAACACGCGTTGCCATATCTTAAAGTTCTTTGTAGAAGCGGCCAAAGTCAAAGCTCTGTATTTCTTACTAATCACCCAAGGGAAACATTACCCTTAGGTCTTAACCTCTGTCCAGTACAGATTATCCTCCTTTCAGAGGGTGGTGAAAGGGGAATGCCCACTCTAATTGTCTTAGAAAGGTTCGCTGGTATAAATTTATTTTTCCTTTATTCAGATAGTGTGTATTGGCATTAAAACTTCAGATATGAAACAGTTCTTTTTTTTATTCTTCAATAACTTATTAACAACCTACATGAGAGAAAACTAAAGGGAAATCATGGATATGATAAATTTCATACATTAATTATTTCTTTATTTTAGAAACATTCGAGTAATAAATACCGTATATCTAATAAATAAGAATAATAATGATACACTATTTAACCTCGTGATGCATGCATTGACAATGGTTTTCAAAGAGAACAGTACAGAACAGCGTAAAAAGATGAGAGAGAGAGGAATGCTTTAAGAGGACTCCTCATCAGAAGATTCCTCATCAGAAGAGTCAAGACTTACAATAAATGAATCAATATATTTATCAATCAAGATATATTTTTTTGCTGCATCTTCCACTTGCAATTGCTCGGCATGTCTTACGGCCTTTTCCCAATTTTCAGGTGTCACAGTACCCAGAGCTTCTTTAGTAAGTTCCGATAGGTTTGCCATATCAAAATCGTTTAGTTTCGCTGTGAAACTTTTCACTTGGCCCCAAATTTCTCAATTTATAGAAAAGTTCAGATAACAGACATCTTTTAAGCATTTAATCACACACACACATGTGTTTGAGCGCCAACTATATTTTCATTCCGCTAATCCTTACCTTCACCATAAAGACCCCAGCTTATAAGATTTGACCATTCTTAAGAGATTAACGAAGGGTATTCTTCTTGACTGACAGATACAGATTTCGATACTTGACCTGAGAATCGAGATTGTAGATGTGGCAACATGTTTGCCACGTTTCTCAAATATGATATTGAAAAACTTAAGAATATTGATCATTAACAACTGTATACGTAAAAAACATGTTTAGCAAATATTTCAGATTAATTCCCTTCAGTTTTGGCATATAACAACGACCTATATTCCATAAAATTTTCCTTAGAATGGAAGTTTGGCAACTCACGTAAATGACTTTCGACCCAACAAAACCCTCACCCTAGATTGGTACTACTATAGGGAGAAGATTCCTCATTTTGTAATCCTTTACAATTTTTTTAATCCTTAACAATTTATGTGAAAATTATATATATATATATCTATATATATATATATGAGTGTGTGTGTGTGTGTACGTATATGCATAGTAGTGCCTCAGGTCACGAAATTAATCCGTTCCAAATCAGCCTTCGTAACCTGATTTTTTTGTATCTACAACTACGTTTTACATGTAAATTGCCTAATTCATTCCAAGCCCTACAAAAACTCACAGTAAATTTTATGACAAAGCTATATTGACCAATAAATAATGAAATACAACAATTTGGACCATTCAGTACTTAACCTAACCGTTACTGTACCTGTAAATAAAGTGTATTAGTGTACAGGGTACAAGAAATACTGTGTGTACATGTACGTACATATGTAGTAAAATGTGGAACCTTACCTTTCGAGTGAGGTGATGTCCGAAAGTGGCGACAGAGGGGGAGGAGAAATGGCAGAAAACATGAACACTTAACTTTATGAAACATAAAAAAATGGCCTAAAACATTAAGACTAAACTTTACAAAACTCATTAACAAATGGCAGAAAACATTAAAACTTCTTTATTATCTCCGTCTTCGTCTCCATAGAAAGCATCCTCTTCTTTCCTTGAACTTCAGCAACATTCTTGGTCCCATGGCTAATAACGTCAGTCATTAAGTTCACACACAACACGATAAAGTAACTTACAGTACAACGAAAGCGAAATCACTAACACGAATTTACTCTGAAACGAAATATATGTGAATGAATGAATTCCAGGTGTTTACGATGACGCTGCTGCAAAAAATGGTCAAGGAACGCCTTTACATGATGGGACAGATGCTGACCAATAGGAGAGCAGGATCTTACGGCGGTGACTGGCATCAGGAACCAATGGGAGAGCGGGAGGATGGTGGCGAGTCTACTGAGTTGGCGGCGTGCGAGTTTTAAAATTGTTCTGGGCAGCCCAGGCGAATCTCGGACTTTACCCTTTCGCAACCTGAATTATTTTCGTACACAGAAGCAAAAAAATCTTCGTCTTTGCTTTCGTAACCTGGATTTTTCGTACATAGGGACTTTCGTATGTAGAGGTTCCACTGTATATATATATTGGGTATGTATGTGTGTACAGTCAAACTTGGTTTTCGTACAATTCAGATTTTGTAGACTTTTTCCGACTAAATTTTTACTCAGGTTTCATACATATCCTTGGATTTTGTACGCCTGGAAATGCTTCTTCCAGGGCCTACCTCGTGGCTAGGCCCCATACCATGTGCCCAAACAAAGCATTCCGTGTTCTCTCGTGACCCATTCTGCTGTTGTGTTCATTGTTTTGTGTGCTATTTTGTGTTCATTCGAGTGCAACTGCTAAATAAGCTATTAATTATGGGTGCAAAGGAAGTTCCAAGTGCTAGCCCTTCTGTAAAAAAGGAGAGAAACAACTTAGAATTTAAGAAAGAACTTGTAGTAAAGTATTGGAGGATATTGCATGCCAGTCTCAGTAAGAAAATGTCTAAAAGTGCTGCTGTTAGTGAATTTAAGGCCAGCAGAGGTTGGTTTGAAAAATTCAGAAAGCAAATGGGCATGCATAATGTTCTACTTCAGTGATTAAGGACATGTTTGCAAAGTGGAGTGATGTAAAAGATTTTGTGAAGAATTATCATACCAACAAAGATGTTGTAATGTGTCCCCAACATGTTTAAGACAATACCTGTTTCACTTTAGGCAAATTTTAAAGAGACACTAGAAACAAATGTCTGAACAGTTTTGTTTGTGAGGATAATTGGTCCAGTAAACTTCTCAAAGCTGGTCCTAGTGCCTAGATAAAAAACAAAGAGAGAAAGTAACCCCAGATAGTGGCAGTAAAAAACAAAGAGGACAAGTAACCCTAGATAGATCCTTGATTTCCCTTCCAAACAATAACCTCTCTCCTCCCTCGCTCCTCTTCTCCATCTTCCATACACTAACAAGTCTTCCATATAGGTACGAGTTATGTTAAATGATTATTCATCCATTTCATCAGTCATTTATATTTATTTCTCATAGTGTTTTTTTATGTAAAATTGTGTTTACTCTCTAGAAAAGTATTTGTTGGTAATATTTTTGGGTGCCTGGAACTTGTTTATTGGATTTACATTAGTTCTTATGGGAATTGTTGTTTCGGACTTGACATTCTGGAACAGATTACATACGAAAACCAATAATATATATATATATATATATATATATATATATATATATATATATATATATATATATATATATATATATATATATATATATATATATATATATATATATATATATATATATATATATATATATATATATATATATATATATATATATATATAAGCGAATCCCACTGGAAAATTATAGTCAGAAATCCAAGCGCTTTCATCTTTACTCAGACATTGTCAAGGAGCTAATGAGGTACAATTGGAGAGAAAGGTCTCAGGTACGAAACAAGATCAAGAATACCAGATGGTTAATTGTCAAAAGGGTAAAAATTAAAAGAGATAATTCAGGATTATCGGATATCACACGGTCACAAACCTAAACAGATTTGACCCTAACCGAAATTACAAAGTACCTTTACAGTCCAAAACATGTAAAAACTGAATATATTAATTTTGTTGCTTATATTTATCTACAACTTTTTTTCATAATGAAAGCATCAAGTTTAAATAAACCAAGACTTAAATTAGAACATTTCTATTATTTGGCTCGATGAAACATAGGATGGTCTAAATCTCTCAAATGTACGAATAATGCATTTGATATTTGCCCAGTTCTCACAGAATATTGATGCTTGTGACCGTGTGATATCCGATAATCCTGGATTATTTAATTTAATTTTTACCCTTTTGACAATTAACCATCTGGTATTCTTGATCTTGTTTTGTACCTGAGACCTTTCTCTCCAATTGTACTTCATTAGCTCCTTGACAATGTCTGAGTAAAGACAAAAGCGCTTGGATTCTGA